>NW_028261391.1:46318892-46473892 GCF_051295495.1 Thamnophis sirtalis
ACAGAGTAGTTACAAAGAATCCAATCATTAATCAAAAATGGAATTTAATGATGAATGGGGAAAGCAGCAAACTTTTCTTTTATTAATTGGCTGGAACTTACCTCTGTGGAGTATTAAAATGTATTATTATATGACCAGGACAAGGTGCAAAATATATACGTTCATTTACATTAGACAGGTAAATTTCCTTATTTTTTTAAAAAATATACTCACATTCATTTGTTGACTGCCCTCTCATTGATCATCCATCAGGATGATCAAAGAATATAAAAACGGTTGTTTTTCTAAGGACTCAAAATATCTGAATACAAATTAATATGGTCATTCCAGATAAATATCTGGTGTGATTGTGTGTTTGCATGCAGTCTTCTTTTGCCCTTAAGAAAAGAAAATACCTGAATAGTTAAAGCTCTCAAGCTCCCTCTAGTGATAGTTTAAAAATTAGACAGAGATATGCAGTAACTCGACCTCTCTTTAGAGGTTGATCATGTACACAGAAATATAGAATCATAGAGCTGGAAGCAGGGGTGGGTTCCTGCCAGTTCTAACCTCTTCTATAGAAGAGGTTCCATAAATCTACAGTGCCATTTAGAACTGGTTCCAGCTCCCTCCCCCCGCCCGTCCGCACATCATCAAGATGAAGAGCGAGAGGAGGAATTCTGGGAGTTGAAGTCCACAAGTCTTAAAGCTATTAAGTTTGAACACCCCTGGTTTTTTTTTCTAAAGGGTTAGGGGTGCAAGGGTCTTGTAACTTGACAGCTTTAAGATTTGCATGCTTCAAATGCCAGAGTTTCTGAGCCAACATTTTGGTTGCTAAGCAAGAGTATTGTTAAGTGAGTTTCACCACATTTTACAAGTTGACCACATCCACCCAGTCACATGGCCAGCAAGCCACTCCCAGTCACATGGCCAACAAGCCACTCCCACAAAGCAGGCCACACCCACAGAAGAGGTTCTAAAAATTTTTGAAACTCACCACTGGCTGGAAGTGACCTTGGAGGTCTTCTAGTTCAACCCCCTTTCTAAGACAGGAGACCTTATATATCTGGACAAATGGATGGCCATTTTTTTTTCTTGAAAACTTCCAGTGATGGAGCACCAGAGGTGGGTTGCTCCCGTTTCAGCCCTGTTTGGCTGAACCGGTAGTGGCAGTGGCGGGAGGCTCCACACATCCACCCGGATGCATCTGCGCATGTGTAGAAACATTGCATTCATGTGCGAGCATGCACATGAGTGAACCAGTATTAAACCAGTTAGCAACCCACAACTGTGGAGCACCCACAACTACGGGAGGCTACCTTTTTCACTGATTAATTGTTCCCACTGTCAGTGAATTTCTCCTTAGTTCCAGGATGGATTTCTCTTTAGAAGAGAGCTTCCTCCCATCACTTTTTCTCCTACCCTCAAGTGCTTTAGAGAATAAGTAAATCTCTTCTTCTCTTCTCTTGCCTCTCAAGTACTAAAAGACATCTATCACATCACTGCAATCCTTCTCTTTATTAGGTTAGACATACCTAGTTCCCTTAACTATTCATTGTTCATTTTTAGCAGCCATTATTAAATCAAATATAGAATGCATCCCAGAGGAAGTGCTAGGTGTTATACAGTTTGTTGTTTATGTCCTTTCTGGGAACTATAAACTGTAAAAATTAGTATACACTATGTGTAGTTCTTTCCTTTTCTTTTTTCCTGTCTTCAATTTATTTTTCTTATTACTTATTCTCTTTTCCTGTACTTGAATAACATTACCCTAAGAAGACTTAGCATGATAGCTGTATACACAATATGTAACTGTATATACAATATGTATACACCAGGGATTTGACTTCTAGGTAACTAATTAATTCTAAAGACCGATATATGATATCTAAAGTGAGTACATTTTCATGATTATGAATATCAAGGGGTTTAGCATCAGACCCACTTGTACAGATTGCATTGCAGAGCACAATAAACTGCCAATGATATCATTGTTATGCCTATACCCATTCTGCATTATAAGTATTGCTACTGATTTTTGGCAATGGTGCTACTGTAGATGCCAATAATCACAAGTGGATGTGATCCAAAGCATCAGTATTTGCATAGACGGAAAGGGCAGACAGATTAGATTTCACATAGTAGAGTGTCATCCAAAGTAGCTACATTTTATTATCTAAAGCAGTGTTTCTCAACCTTAGCAACTTTAAAAAGTCTGGACTTCAACTCCCAGAATCCCCCAGCCAACCTGCTCTACTATCAGAAGGCAACATTCTAGTCACTTACGTATTGTATATACAGCTATCAGGCTATGCCTTTTTAGGGTAATGAATGTTGTTCAAGCACAGAAAAAGAATAAGTAGTAAGCAAAGTACACTGAAGCCAGGAAAAAGAAAAGGAAAGGAAATCTAACCAAATTTAGTGTATAGTCAGGCATTTCCATTCTATTTTATTCTTCTAAATCATATTTGCTTTCATTACGACCATATGCTCATTTATATACCGACTCACTATTTAAACATCTCAATGTTGCTTTTTCCAAGACTCCCACCTATTTTATTCAACCAAATGTTCTCAATCATTTCCTTTATCTCATCTTTTTAGTCTAGCTTTGTATATTGTTTTTCACACACATTCTCACTTTTTCTCTTTATATGACTGAACACTACCTATACTACTTCTTTAGTGCTGACTACTCACTTCTGCATTCAGTCTGCATTCATTCATCACCTATTCATTTTTACTCTGCCTCTTCTTATTTTACAAGACTTCTTAAGTAACTCATTCTCACGGAATTAACTTACTTTTGTGTTTCTCCCTATAGAATCAACTCTCACATAGCAAAGTATTTAGCAGTATTCTCTTATATATAGCCATTTTTGCAAGCATTCTTGCCCGCTGAATACCTAGTATCCACTACAATTCCATGGGTGTTTTTATATCTTAATTCCCTTCACCCATTTTTCATCTTTAGAAAATACTATAGCAAATTCATCTACTTTCTCTAACTATTTGCCATTTATGTAAACTTGGCATTTGTTCACTCTATTTTCCCCATCATACTCAACTGTGATAAATTAATGTTCAAATCCATACTCTTCACTGCATCCTACACTCTTGCAATACTCATTGCAAATAATCTAGGTTGTAAACAGTAAGGGAGGACAGAAAAATTCAAGGTCCATTACCATGACAATGAAGGTTGAAACACTATTTAACATTAAGCATTATTTAACACATAATTTAAATCCTGGGAAGCAAGGAAATGCTCAGAATGGCTCAAGAAAACACCTTCCTGATTTACTGGAGTATAAGAAGGAAGGAAGGTGCAGCAGATTCTATTATTAGAGCCAATATCCATAATAGGAATTCCTTCTTTTTCTGAAGTGTTGATTAGAGAATCAACTGGTCTGGTCTGATCTATTAATGGGATTGATATCTATCTACAAGGGTAGACATAGATTCATGTCCCAAAAGAACACATGTTGAACATCACTGCAAGCGCTTCTATGGCATATATTATTAAACAATCAAAGGAACATCACACATCCTTGTCATACTTTTTGCTCACTATTCACTGAACATACATTGTCAGATATATTTTACTTCCATAGATTTTTAAATCCCATGTAACAACTCACCTTGAGTTCTATATTTGCACAAAGGTTCCACACCTCAAGCCTATCATGTGCTTTCTCGAAATCAATAAACATACAATAAACATTCTTTATCATATTCGTACAGGGCTGCTAAAGAACAAAGATATTTTCTGCATGCTCTCTGTGTTATAAACCACAATGCACTTCCCAAATGTTGCCAGCATACAAATAATGTTGTTAAGTAGAAAAGAACTAAAAAGAAACCAAATTATCAACATACATACATACATACATACATACATACATACATACATACATACATACATACATATCTCCAATGAGGAAATATTTTGAGTTCTAGCTTTCAAAAATGTGAATTAGGAGTGGTTGTGGCAGGATATTACACAGCTCTATACAATTATAGATATGTATATGTACAAAAAAATTGAGAGGGGGCTCCTGGAATAAAATGTCATTTTTATATTGAATATATATTGAATCATGCAAAATTCAAGATAGATAAAATCAATTTCCTTTTCATGTAGCATTAATTAAACTTTGCTATTATAAGATGAATTGACAGACATCAACTTAAAATGGAATTAGAAATACTGATGGAGGATAAGGCTATGACATCTATATATGAACATTCCAACATTGGATGTAGAATTGATGTGAATTGTGGGCTATCCTGAATGTGAAGCTTATTATTTTCTGTATGTAGATTTCCCAGAGCACTTAACTGCTACCATGGGAACAGAATGCAGGGATTATCCTTTGATCTCATACACAGAGTTCTCTTAGAAGATTGGAATGAGTTTTTCTGAAGCTTTTGACTGATAAGGTATTCCAAAAACCGTGAATCCATTTTCTCTGTAGGAGGAAGACAGATAATCTGTAGAGTATAGTCTACTTTTTTGATCCTTGGATGACTTCCAGATCATACTGTAAGTTTATTGTGGTTTTGAAGAAAAAAGATACATGGTGGAAGGGAGTGAAGTTATGTTTTAAAAACAAGAAATTTTTAAGGGGAATAAAACAAAAATACTATACTGACCTTTTCCCTGCTATTTTATGACCTAATAAAAAAAATGCCAACTGACAAATGTTTGAGTAGTAGAATGCTGGATTGGCACATTTATTATCCACATCTCATTTACAATTTGCTGTTTTAGAGCTGTGGATTGCTGTGAAGTTTCTGGGAATTGCCTAGTCCACAAAGCCCCATTGCTCTCAGTAACCACTGGGCCATTGCAATTCACTTGTCCATCTTCCCTGTAACTATTGTAACTGTAGCAAAAATGCAAAGGACACTTAAAAGATGGTCTCGTAACTGCATTAACCTATTCTTCTTAGTTGGTCATTCTGTACATTTGGAAAGGAAAAAGAGAGAAGCAATGGTCAAAACTTTTTCTTTACTAATTGTTTTGTAATTCTTTCTATTCTTTCACAACATGCTTTTTTCTTTAGCTTTTCCACTCTTGAATCACCACTACATACAGTGGACCTTGAAAGCTATATAGTTAGTTTAAAATAAGTGAACTAAGCAGGAATGGATGCATCCAAATATACTCAGGCAACCCCGATGATTTGAGAGCAGGATTGGTTGCCAGTTGACTTCTGGGTATGATTCAAAGTGATAGTTATATATCCTTTAAGGCTCCACATAATTCTGGACTGGATTATCAGATAGATCATCTTCTCACGCATTCATTTTCCTGATCACATTTAATAGGGTCAACTCCTTCCAGATCCTGTCTACATTGTCATCTGATGGGGCCCCATAAGTGGGCATTTTTAGTCACCATTCCCATACTTTGGAATTCTCTTCCTATGGACAGCCAGTCTGCATCTTCCCTCCTAGGTTTTAGGAGAACTGTTAAAACCTGATTGTTCCGTCTAATGCAAGAAAAATAAAGGAATAAAGGTTAGAATTTGGCAGGCTCATGAAATTGAATAGTTTCTGTTTATTATTTTGGTGTCAATTTTGTTTATATTAACAGTTGATTTATTTATTATTTTTGAGAGAGTTGCTTTTTATTTTATGCTGATTTTCATTGCTGGCTGCCTAGAGCTTTTGGGAATGGGTGGCTTACAAATGCAGTAATAAAGTAAAATAATAATTATAATAATAATTTGAGAACTGAGTTGGCAGTAGGGAATGAGATCTACGGAATGGTTAATATCAAGCGAGGAATTTTCCAGGGTGATTCACTTTCACCTCTTCTCTTCATCATCGCAATGATCCCACTATCAGTAATCTTAAAAAAAATGAAATTAGGCTACCAAACAGCCAAAGAAGCTGAAAAAAATTCGCATTTACTATATATGGATGATTTGAAACTCTATGGAAAGTCAGAAATAGAAATCCAATCATTGACAAACACAGTCCGAGTATTCAGCACCGATATTTCCATGCAGTTTGGCATGGAAAAATGCGCCACTGTATCCATAAAAAGGGGCAAAATCACTGCATGTGAGGGAATTGAAATTCCCAATGGCCAATTAATTAAATGCAAAGAAAATGAAGCCTACAAATACTTAGGCATTCTGCAGTTGGATAACATCAAGCATGGAGAAGTAAAAACTATTGTCAGGCGAGAGTACACCAACAGAGGAAAATTTTGAAATCTAAATTGAATGGTGGAAATACAATCAAGGCCATAAATACCTGGGCAATACCAGTTATAAGATACACAGCTGGTATAGTTAACTGGACACAAGCTGATTTGAACCTTTTGGACCGAAAAACCAGGAAACTAATGACAATGCACTACAGTTTACATCCACGTGGTGATACTGATAGACTCTACCTGCCCCGAAAATCAGGTGGCAGAGGATTATTACAAGTGAAGCAAACAGTTGAAGAAGAAAAACATGCACTGGCTGATTATTTAAAAGAAAGTCAAGAACATCTATTAATCGAAGTAAAGAACAAAAATCTACTGAAGGCCCAACAGATGAAACAAGAATACAGAAAAGATGTGATAAAATCAAGAATGGAGAGTTGGCAGAACAAAGCACTGCATGGCCAATTTCTGGAAAAAATAAAAGATAAAGTGGACAGTGAACAAACTTGGTTATGGTTAACAACAGGTACATTAAAGAAAGAAACAGAGTCACTAATCCTGGCTGCGCAAGAACAAGCTATCCGCACAAATGCCATCAAGGCCAAAATCGAAAAATCCTCTGATGATGCCAAATGCAGACTTTGCAAAGAAGCTGATGAAACTGTTGATCACATACTCAGCTGCTGTAAAAAAATCACACAGACTGATTATAAATTGTGGCACAATTCAGTAGCACAAATGATCCATTGGAATTTGTGCAAAGATTATAATATTAAAACAGCAACAAACTGGTGGGAACATCAGCCTGAAAAAGTCACCGAAAATCAGATGGTCAAGATCTTGTGGGATTTCCGTATTTAAACTGACAAAATACTGGCGCATAATACACCAGACATCACACTGGTTGAGAAAAATAAGGTCACAATCATAGACATCGCAATACCAGGTGATAGCAGGGTCGCCGAGAAGGAACATGAAAAAATCGCAAGATACCAGGACTTAAAAATCGAAATTCAACGACTATGGCACAAACCAGCAGTGATAATTCCAGTGGTAATTGGCACACTGGGTGCTATACCAAAAGCACTGGAATTACATTTAAAACAGTAAAAAATTGACAAAATCACCATCAGTCAAATGCAAAAAGCTGCACTGCTTGGATCTGCACGCATATTACGAAAATACGTTACGACGTCCTAGGCCCCTGGGTGGGGCCCGACTAGTAACCAATGCCAAATCCGGCGAAACAACTGGCCGCTGTGATACAATTGTGTAATAATAATGGAAGATCACATGATTAATGGGCCACAGGTTGTCACTGTATTAGAGGGTAACTTGCAGCAAGAAAAGCAAATTGGGTCAATATTTGAAATAGAAATTGGCTGAAGGAGAACAAGCTGGAATTCTTACTCCAACTCCATCTCCAGCACTACTAATTATATTTCTAAAAGAAGTCAGAAGAAAATTATGTAACATTAAGTGTTTTGCCCTAATAAAATCCCAATATGAAATCTGAATAACAAGCAAATGGTATGGAGAAGAGTAGGAATAGCAGAGAAGAATGCATGATAGGGAATGGTACAGAGAATCTACAATCTATAGAATATATATTTATAATTTAGCTATAAATAGATGTATGGACAGCAGTTCCTAGTGATGCTGAGTCCCATAGCTCCTGCCAATTCAACACCTTTGTCTGAGTCAGCATTGTACAACTCATTAATTATTTCTAATTCCTCATTAACCTTTGTGTCACAAGAACAATCCATTCCCAGGCCTTGGCAATAAACCCCTGTCTCTGAATCCATCTTACATTTGTACTAGATTAATCAACCTGGGCTTCCCTGTTCGGTATTTATAAATCAAATCAGGTGTCATGTTCCACCTATAAGTCTAAGTTAGATCAGCAGAAAGGAATCCTTCGATGGCTATTCTTTCATCACCCAGAATTTGAAAATTAAATGGTGACATGGCCCATTCACTTGAAATGACTACCGATAGGCAATATGCTGGGCAAGGGGCCAGAGAATAAATAGTAAGATACATCCCCCCTCCCCACAGTTTGACATGCATCTGGTCTCCAGGGCAAAATTGTCCCTGAGGGAGAGTAGTCAGATAACACTGAACTGGACAGAGCATATAAAAAACAGCCCATCAAACCCTCCCCACCTTGACACCATCAACACAACTTGATAAGAGAAGTGGGGGGGAGCAGAATTTGTAAGTGAGAAGAGAATTAAAGAGGCCTGCATTTCAGCAAGTCCTGCCAGGTTAATACCACTGCCTATCTCCCTGACAGCTCCAAGATTGATTACCAGCCTCAGCACTCTTTATAACTTGATCAGGCGAATTAATCTCTGGCTGTGGGCCCATCTGATGCTTGGCATCGCAAATTTAATTTGGAAATGTAGCAGCTCTTTTACTATTCTCCCCTTCTTTTTGCTGCCTTCCTCCCCATATGCATGTAGCAAGGGTAGTGTTGCCGTAACAACAAGGCCTAGAAATGGCTTCTAACTTGAGGCCTGAGCTGTCAAGGCTTCAGTTGTCTCAAGGGAGGGATTTCATCAGGTATGGAGAAAAAAAGAGCCTTAACAGACACTAAGTAAGACATATTAATGTACTAAAGACTTAATGAAGTTTGGAGGGGTGGGGGTGTAGAGGGGAAAGTGCTTACTTTATTAGTTTATGGCCGATTAATGGGAATGGTCATTACAATGATGGAGATGGATTACTCCCATCAAAGTGTTTCTGCCATCCCTACTCAAATCATGGGGCTGCCTGATATGAAGCTTCATCTTGGTCAGCCTCTGAGATCTCTAGTTTTTGAATATTCTTGAAGGCGAGTGTTTATTCGATGAGATAAGTGCCAGTGAATGATCTATATATCTCTATAAGTTATATTTCAATAACATTGATGTGTGTATTTGGGGTGGTGGTGGTGGTTGTGAGTTTATGCACACACCTGTGCGAAAGTGCATGCACAATGATGAATAGGGGAATTCTAACTAGTGGTTAGAGCATTGTAATGGACGCACACATTGATAAGCCACACCTGCAAATGAACAGCAATTCTACCTTCTCCATGCCCACTCACACTCTTGCCCAGTCCATGAGACGCCTCTTTGGGGAATTTTCCAGTTTCATAAATAGTCACACGGGTCTTGGAGAATAGAGGACACATTTGGATTCCCTTACTGTCACTTTTGCCAAGGGCCTGGAAGACTTGGCTGACTATAGACACAGGTGTGCTTATGTGTGGCCTTTCTCATCATACCATGTGTGATGAATTCTCCATTTGTAGGAGTGCAATCTATATCATGCTGGCTGGGAAGTTGTGGTCTACACATCTTATAGTTACCAAGGTTGAGAAATATTTTCATAGAGGGAATGACAAGCAGTGGATGACAGTTGGAATGTGTATTGCCTCAATCATGAGGCACCACAGATGTTTCTGAGGAGATGAAAAAATGAGCAGTACAACCTTAATCTTAAACTAGTACTCATGCCTCCCTTATGAAAATGGCCTCATTAAGAAGGCTTAAATCAAATTTAGGACTATTGCATGAGAGCCACAAACTCTTAGTATCCTCTAGTGCTTGTCCAGATTTTTGGAAACTCCTGTTTACCAGCCACTAAGCATTTTTTATTTTGATTTTTATTGAAACATTGTGTATGAAATGCTCAATGGCCTGTTCTGTGTATCTTAGCTATGATCCTTCAAGGTAAATATTTGAATAGACCTGAAAATAGTTTGAGTGGCATCTTAGCCCTTGACAGAGAATCCTTATCTGCATATAATTCTTCTGAGAACAGATGATAGGTAGGATACTGTATTAAGTGTAAAAAGTGTGAGGAGAGCCTAAGTTTTGTTTTAAAAGTTTATTTTTCCTTGCTTCCTTGTAAGGGAGTATTCTCCCCTTGGATTATGAATTATATGACAGCTGGGCATATGCTTAGATTTCTACAGTAACCATCAGGAGTTTAGACTCAACAGCTCTAGCTATCTACTTGAATTCCAAACTCTAATATGAAATAACATTATGTTGTGCAATATTCTTTTTGTGTGGATAAAATGCTCTTTCTTCATAATTTTCCACCAGAGTTTCCTTTACTGTATGCTGTAAAATATGAATTTAAAAAAATATAGCATGATGAGTGACTTGGGTGCTAGGAGTAGAGGGAGAGGAGGCACAGAGAATTGGTACTGGATTAGCTGAAAATGCTGAAAAGTGGACAGAACTCCTGGTGGTTCCTGGATTACCAGATGTTGCACACTATGTGGTTCACTAATTTTGAACAAGTTATAACTTAGAGAACTCTATAACCTGATATTCAAGATAATATCGATTTATTAGATTTCTAAAAAAATATTTCTTACTAATGAGAAAACCTGATTAATGAATCAGAGGGCTACATTTTATCTGCTAAATAAAATAACAAATAATATTGTAACCCGTCACTGTTTTTGTATAGAAGTCCAACTGAAATGTATTTGTACTTCACTTGATAAAGTTCCATTTGTGGCTTAGACATTACTTTAAGCTACAACCTTTTGTCAATCACTGAGTGAATTAAATCCTTCCTAGTAAAGTGACTAAAATTAGATTAGCCGGAGCACCCATGTGCTCAGAATGGGCTTGATTAAACTCCCATCTGTGCATTCTTGACATTTGAAGAGTTGATTTTAACTAGTGTTGTGAAACTAAATGTGGAAGAATAAAGAAGGAAAGATCATAATGGAGTCTCTTATTAATACATTCAACTTATT
This sequence comes from Thamnophis sirtalis, assembly GCF_051295495.1. Lineage (NCBI taxonomy): Eukaryota > Metazoa > Chordata > Lepidosauria > Squamata > Natricidae > Thamnophis > Thamnophis sirtalis. Next base: position 46,329,809 of record NW_028261391.1, read on the forward strand.
AACGTCTCCTAAAGGAAATTTGTTATTTATAATTGTCAAAGCAAATGTGGTGCTAACTACTTTTCAGTATTATTTTAAAAACTAAGATTACAGTCTCTATCACCTCGGAGAACTTTTGACCATATTGACAGTTTACAAAATATAATTTTATTGGCTTTTTTTCTTGTTCATTGAATCTTTATTGGGAATTAGGCTGATAGATATGCTCAGTGAATTAGGTGTTAATAGAGTATTAATAAATATCAATTACATTTATTGCTGATTGGTGATTTATTAAACTGATATTATTAAACTTTATTAAATTGTGGAAACACTTTATTTAATACTTTTTAAAAGAAGCAGGATAGTTACACTAAACTTTAGAAACAAATAAAAACAAAAATATTGTTCAAATTATCAAATTATTATTAATCAGGTACATATATTTGGGGAGAAAACAGATAATTTGATAATTACTGTAGGCATCTGTGATGTAAGGAAGAAGTTGTCTTTACATTCTATCTCTTATTTATTTGGAGAATTAAAGCTTTAACAATAAACTTGCATGAACTTGCATGAAGAATTTGTATGAAGCAAGTATATTTCTGTTTAGAGCAGTGGTGGGTTTCAATTTTTTTAGAACCTCTTCTGTAGGTGTGGCCTACTTTGTGGGAGTGGTTTGCCAGCCATGTGACTGGATGGGCGTGACCAACTTGTAAAATGTGGTGAAACTCACTTAACAATGCTCTTGCTTAGCAACCAAAATGTTGGCTCGGAAACTCTGGCATTTGAAGCACGCAAGTCTTAAAGCTGTCAAGTTACAAGACTCTTGCACCCCTAACCCTTTAGAAAAAAAACCCAGGGGTGTTCAAATTTGACAACTTTAAGACTTGTGGACTTCAACTCACAGAATTCCTCCTCCAGTCATGTTGGCTCAGGAACTCTGGCATTGAAGTGTGCAAGTCTTAAAGCTGTCAAGTTACAAGACCCTTGCACCCCTAACCCTTTAGAAAAAACACCCAGGTGTATTCAAACTTGACAGCTTTAAGACTTGTGGACGTCAACTCCCAGAATTCCTACTCTCGCTCTTCATCTTGATGATGTGTGGACGGGCGGTAGCGGGGGAGGAAGCTGGAACCGGTTTTAAATGGCACTGTAGATTTGTAGAATCTCTTCTATAGAAGAGGTTAGAACTGGCAGGAACCCACCCCTGGTTTAGAGGCACAACAAATAGAAACCTCTATTTTATTTAAGGAATGATAGTTATTACAGAGCCACCACAGTTTTTATTCCATGTGTTTTTTGAAATTTGCAAAATGTTTATCCTCTCTCCTCTAAGTCCTCTCTAAGTTTCCTTTCTCTTTTCTTTACAAAGAAGACCAATCAAGTCTTTATTTATCTTGGTAGATTTCAAATAAACAATCATTTCATCTTTATTTTTTGTCCACAGTTGCTTGAAAGAATCATTTCCAAAACCAAAATCTATTACTTAACTACTTTGCAAGTATCAATGAGAGTTGTCCATGAGCGGGTTAGAATACCTGTGGCAGAGGTGTGTGTGTGTGTGTGTTTGTGTGTGTGCTGTGTGTGCTGAAGAAAACGGCTGGCTTCTGGATTCATGTTTTAGCACCATGGAGAGCTACTGTGTATGCTTTGCTTCTAGTAGGACAGTAAGTGTAGGAAAATAACTTTCCTTGACCAATACTTTTAAAATTGTACTAAGTGTTTTGCAAAGTTTGATTGGGTTCTCAGCATTTATAAAGCTTCAACAAAGACATGTTTTGAATGTTTCTGTCTGAGGTGTTTGTATGTATGCATGCTACATATGCATATGTAGAAGACTCCTCGCAAGCATACTCACAAGAATTCAGAAGGATATAAAATGCTTCAATAAAACAAAACACCTCATTGTTGCATCTCATTGAAGAGAATTGTGTCATTAACATGACACAAAGCATCTCAAGTTAAAGCCCAGCAGCCTTGCACAGGCCTCATAGCCATTTTCAGATTTCACAGAATTATTCATGGAAATGGTTCAAGAAAAGAGAATTGTTGAAGTAGAAATGCTAATTGGACAATAGATCCAAGAAAGGAGGCAATATTTATTGGGCCTATGTGAAGTGCTTATAATTTGTCTCAGCCATATGTTTTGTGCCACAGGGGTATTGCTATTCACCTTGTCAAATCGCAGCAGTGAAAGTATATTCCTTGTCAAGGTGTTTTGAATTGCTTCAACAACTTCCTCTGGCTTCCTCTGGATATTCAATGCAAGAAAAGACTGTTGGAGTGATGCAAAGCAACCCAATCACATTAGTCTTAAAAATGATGGTTGTGGGGTTGCATTTCTTTGCAAAGCAGTTTTAAAGATGCTTTGCTGAAAGGTTAATCCTTCTTCAAAGTTTGCACAGCCCTAATATATATATGCTATTTATGAAAGATTATTATGTACCACATTATTTTACATGAAAGGTATTCCCATTTCTGAAGGTTTTTCCTCCAATATCAAAAGGCCGTTTATGTGACAATCTTCCTATTTATTTTGAAACAAGAAGTAGATTAAGTAGAAAGAGAGTAATTAATCCAAAATGATCTAGTGGGTTTCTGTGACTGAGAATTCATTTGAATTTGACTTCCTCAATCCTCATTCAATACCTTAATCATTGTTCCATTGGTTTTTCCTTATCTCACATGTAAATAATTCATGTAAAACAAACAACAATCCCAAACCAAAGTTTCATCTCACTCCTTCCACCTGCTTGGAATATGATTTTTAGTCCATGGAACACAGTGCAAATCCTCCCTCTCCTCCTTCTCCTTTTTCCATAGAATCAATAGTTCAAAAGTTTTGTTGCACCAATCATACTGCAATTCCTATAATCCCTACCCAAAGTTAAAATATAGTCATCTTTTCTATGACCCTTGCTGTGCAAACTGAAAAGATGATCCATAAAATGACTCTTAAACTCAAGGTCTTTCCTTACTTGGACCTATGGATGGCAGATAATTATTTTGGTATCATCTTTTTTCTGCCGTGCCCCCATGATCTCACCTCCATCTCATCCCCAGTTTATGACTGAGACAGTCCCACTCAGTGAATTCAGTGGAAATTATTCTCATTTAAGTACCTAAACATGAACTCATCCTTATTTTCCATGGCCTTTCCAATAGCTAGAAATAGAAAAATCATTCGGTCTATGCTTTCTTTGCTTTTTTAGTTCATCTTTATTTTTTTCTACTTTCTAGCAGAAAACAATTCAAAGCTCTGCAATCCCCCACCCCCCTTTTTTGCAAGTGAAATACTTTATCCAGAAATAAGATACAGTATATGAATTCTCCTGGATGGGCTTGGCCAGTGGGGGAAAAGACATATTAACCTAATAATTCTTATAAGAGCATGTTCAGTTGCACTATCATAGAATTTTGGAATGTTTGGAATTCTGGATCACTCCAGTCAATGGCAGGTATTCTTTTAACCCTATTAAAAATCCTTCACAGCTGAGAACTCAGATAGCACCATCCCACAGAATCCTTTCCCACATATAGGATGAATAGGGACAGCCAGGCAGCAATAAAAGTGTCATGATTGTCTCCTCGGCATCATTGGGTTACATACAGTATTTCAGGAGAGCAAACAGCACAGCGGCTAATTATTGCTTCTCTCCACCCTGACTCGCTCCCAATTTAAGATGGATCTGACTGTCACTAGAGGTGACAGATGAAGACAAAGCACAGGTACAGCTCCCATGAACTCTAGGCCTGGCTGCAGCATTTGAGAGGCGCTCAGAGGACTGGAGAATGGAGGTTGTTCTATAGAAACTTTAACTCTTCTGATTCTGGAATACATGCAGACAAGGGAATTAATAAGTGTGAAACTTCTATCTTCCTGTTAAACAACTCTTTTCTATATATGTATATGAGTATCTGCTTATCCAATAAATCTTTTACATTGTGGAAGCAACAGTCCCACATACTGTATTTTTCAAAGTATAAGATGCACCCTTTCCCTAAAAAAAGGTGAAAATCTGAGTGCGTCTTATACACTGAATACAGCATTTTTTGCCTCCCAACCCCCTGTCCCTTTACAAAAATGGCTGTGCAAAGCCTTTAGGAGGCTTCCAGAGTGCTCCTTGCAACTGGGAATGGCAAAAATGAGCAAAAAATGGGCTGTTTTTTTGCTCATTTTTGCCTCCCAGCCCCAGAAGCACTCTATAAGCCTCCTAAAGGCTATGCATGCCCCCTTTTTGGCAAAAATGGCCCCGCTTTCACGAAAAACAGGCCATTTTGGGAGTTTTGCAGAGTGCAAAAACTTTTTTAAAAATTTGCCTCTTCAAAATCTTGGTGCGTCTTATACTCCAAAAAATACAGTAATCACTATCAAATGTGTTCAGAAATACTTGGCTGACATGCAGCATATGGCCTACAAAGGCATAATAAAACCTCTCCCAGTCTGACACCCATCAGGTGTTTGGGACTTCATTTGTTTTCAGTGGCTGTGATGGATGGAGCTGATGCAGTTACACCTGGAAGGCACAGTAGTGATAATCCTACAACTTTCTCTAATTAAGATCGCCAGGGCTTAAGTTTTATATTCTGGAGAGTTATCAAATCCGGTCACTTTTAAATGGAAATGGATGTAGAAAAATATATACAGATCAGTGGTGAGTTGCAGGCGGTATGCCCTGGTACTGTTCCGGTACAGTGCTCTGGAGGGCGCACCCACCTGCCCGAGCTCCTTACCTATCTTTTAAGTCTTCTGTACTTCCACACATGCACATGGCGCATACAGTTCCTGTGTGATGCTCTGCTGAGCAGGTGGAGCATTGCGGAGGCTTGTGGAGGCATGTGTGCGCGCACGCTGCACACGTCCATGTGGACGCTGCCTGGCCCATTCCAACTGTACTGGTTGGAATGGGATCTGGAACCCACCACTGATACAGATGTACAGAAACAGAAATACAGATGCAGATCTCAAGTAAGGAAGTCATGATCACATGTGTAAGTTATTAAAATATTTCTTGTAGGTTTCTTTGGGTATTCCCAAGGAAAGCACTATATTTAAATTCAGCCAGTGTGATATTCAGCCAGTTTATTGTGTCCCCTTTCTGAAAAAACACATATGCTGTCATCTTATATAAAGCTCTTCAGAATTTCCACCGTGTATAAAGCTCTTTAGAATTTAATTAAACAAAAATATTTTCTATTTGCAAGCCGAGGGATGCAGTCATGGGGGGCTTGGCATTGTGAGATGATTTTTCTCTTTCCCTTGCCTTGAAGGATTTCTCTCTCTTTCCCACCAATGAATTCCCATAAGGCTCTGGTTTGAGACATGAGTCTTTTCTATAGCAGTGTTCAAGGCTATTTAATTTTTATCCCCCAAAGCCTTAGTGTGAAGGATATACTATATCCGACTACCTTTACTTTTATATTTTGCCACAAAAGCAAAAAGAATGAAGCCAGATGCTTTTTTTCAGAAGATTAGTGCTCTAATCATAATATGACAGAATAAATAAAATACTAATGAACAGATCAGTTTGATTTATTGGGATGGTTAATAACAGTGTTATAGCAGAATTATTTATAAATAGATTGGTGTAATTGTTTTATATTGACTATCTGAAAATATCATATCTTTATTGAATTGACTTTAGCACCTTGATTGAGATTTTAGTGAATCTGAAATCCTTCTTGATTATTCCATATTATGGATAAAACATATTGCTTTCTTAGCCTGATTATATTTTTTTGGTAGAAGGCTAGCACATTGTATCATGCAATGTAATTTTTCATTTCCAAGGAGCCATAAAATTGCTGATGTAGTTTTTTCAGGATTTCTTTTTAAGTCAGTTTTTAACGTTTGGATACTTACATGCACGTAGTTGGAGTGCCTCTAAAGTTCCCAAAGGCTACAAAGGCAGACACAATATGGTCTTTCTGCAATTCCTATTAGACTAAGAAGCAGGATCCCAAAAGTGTAAGTTACTTGGATCTATTACATAGTTGCTTTTCTTGCCTGACTTGGCCACTGCTCATCCCCATCAGAAGAATACAATCATGACTAATTTCCGCCCAGTGTTGGCTCTGTTCTTTGTCAACTGCTAACAAAAGGAAGCGGCTGGATTTTCCTTCTTTTCACAGTTTGCAGATAAAAAAAACTTAATTAATGGTAGTAGGGGCCAGATTATGAAGAACTGTCTCAGGGGTTTTATTGGCTGTAGCTGCTATATGGTGTACTAAGATCTCCTCCAAGGATGCTAATAAAACTCATCTCCTTGTGATTTTTATTCAGTAAAAACAACCTAAATATTATTCAGAAATAAAAAACTTGCACAGAAAACAGAAAGAAGGCTCTTATGCTCAAAATGAGCCTTCCTCAATCAATTAATTGGAGCTGCTATAGGAAGGCCCAGGCTGTGGCAGCTGTTCAGTTGTAAAACTATTTCAGATACACATTACAAGATTAGATCGTCATCATTATCATCCTCATCCTCATCATATTTTAAGTTCTAAAAATGTAATTTAAAAAATGACTAGAATCGTTATTAGGTGTTATTTCAAACTGATATGATAATAATATTTTTAAAAGCCTGATTTTTTTTTCAATAGGCAAGAATTGTAAATGTATTGTTTTTAATACCTGAGATTTGGAAGATTCAAAACTGCCCTGGTCTAAATCCTGAAGAAAGAACATTAAATATTGATTAATTCCAAACGGTACCTTAATAGACTTATTTTTTTTACTTAAAATAATACTAGTATTAAATATATCAATTCTATTCTTTCCTTTCTAATTTTGCATTTTTTGGCTCAGATGTAACAATTTCATACTGAATGGAAATTAAATTGTTTCTCACTATATTCCATTCACATATGACCTGCTTTGAATTTAATTATTACACAGTTCAAAGCAGGGGAGAAGCAAAAAAATAATGGCTAATCTCAACAAAGTGACAGACTGGCTAGTGGCAACTTCAGTCCAGAGCAGTACCAGATCGCAATGGCAAGTATGGAAATGAATGTGTAGAAAGACAACTCGCAGCTAAGCAGATTCCCGATAAGGATTTTCTCCACAAAACAGAACATTACTCAAGTAGATAACCCGGGGCTGAGTGTCAAAAAGTGACTAAAACCAGAACTACAATTGGTTTTATGAATGGAAATACTCTTAACTGACTCTTAGGTTAAGCCATGTGCTTCTTTAATTTCTCCATTGACATTTTATTACCCTACATCATATTGTCACTTTTAGTTTTTCCACAACCACTTCCATCCTTGAGTTAAAATAAAAATCCTCTCCGCAGCATTGATTCCCCAAGGGTTGAAGAGAGGATAACACAGAAGCTGGCAAATATTTTCTGTATGTATGACTAAGCTAGCTGTATCCAGAAGGAACCAACATTAGGAAAGATTGGCTTAAAATGAAAAACAATTAATTATATTACTTATATAACATACTAGCTGCTTCACAACAAAACTATGTGATCAGGCAATGCAGGAGAAATCTGGTTCAGTCCATTGGCTCAGTGGTGGTCAGTGATTGAAACACATAAGGGAATATTGCTCCTGCTGCCTTGAGTCCGGAAGCAGTTCTCCAGGTGGAAGGCGTAGACATCAATTGGTTCATTGCTGGGAGAAAGTGGCAAGAAGGTGACAAGCAACAGGGAGAAAGCAGAACTATTTAACTCATGTTTTGCATCTGTCTTTACACAAAGGGATAAAACAGTCCAACCTATCAAAAGCAGCACCACAAAAATCAGATTAGGAACACAAATTGAAATAGGGAAGAAAACAGTAAGTGAGCACCTGTCTACCCTAGACGAGTTCAAATCACCAGGACCGGATAGATTACACCCCAGGGTTCTGAAGGAGCTGGCAGACAAGATCTCAGAACCACTGAACTATATCGTTCAGAGACCCTGGAGCACCGGGGAACTACCAGAGGACTGGAAAAGAGCTGATGTGGTTCCCATCTTCAAAAAAAGGGAAAAAAAACAGATCCAGGAAACTACAGACCTATCAGCCTGACCTCAATACCAGGAAAGATTCTGGAAAAAATAATCAAGCAACGAATTAGCGAACACCTAGAAGCAAACAAAGTAATAGCCAAAAGTCAACAACAGATCAAAAACAGATCATGCCAGACTAATCTTATTGCATTCTTTGATAATGTGACAAAATTAGTGGGCCAGAGGAATGCCATCAATATAGTTTACTTGGACTTCAGTAAGGTAGACCATAACCTACTACTAGATAAAGTAGAAGAATGTGGGTTAGACAGCATCACCACCAGATGGATTCGTAACTGGCTGACCAACTGCACTGAACGTGTAGTCCTCAATGGAACTGCATCTACATGGAGGGAAGTGGAGTACCCCAAGGCTCTGTTTTAGACCCAGTACTCTTCACCATCTTCATCAATAATTTGGATGACACCAAGCTGGCAGGAATAGCCAACACTCCAGAAGATAGGCTCAAGATACAGAAGGATCTTGACAAACTTGAACATTAGGCACCATCCAATAAAATGAAATTCAATGGTGAAAAGAGTAAGGTTCTACATTTAGGCAACAAAAATGAAATGCACAGGTACAGTATAGTACCTTGCTCAGTAGTAGTAACTGTGAGAGGGATCTTGAGTCCGAGTGGACAACCATTTAAATATGAGCCAGCAGTGTGAAGCAGCTGCCAAAAAAGCCAACACAGTTCTAGGCTGCATAAATAGAGGGATAGAATCAAGATCACGTGAAGTGTTAATACCACTTTATAATGCCATGGTAAGGCCACACTTGGAATACTGCATTCAGTTCTGGTCCCCACAATGTAGAAAAGATGTGGAGACTCTAGAAAGAGTGCAGAGAAGAGCAACAAGGATGATTAAAGGACTGGAGACTAAAACATATGAAGAACAGTTGCAGGAACTGGGTATGTCTAGTTTAAGAGAAAGAAGGACTAGGGGAGACATGATAGCAGTGTTCCAATATCTCAGGGGTTGCCACAAAGAAGAGGGAGTCAAACTATTCTCCAAGGCATCAGAGGATAGAACAAGAAGCAATGGGTGGAAACTAATCAAGGAGTGAAGCAACTTAGAACTGAGGAGAAATTTCCTGACAGTTAGAACAATTAATCAGTGGAACAGCTTGTCTCCAGAAGTTGTGAATGCCCCAACACTGGAAGTCTTTAAGAAGATGTTGGATAGCCATCTGTCTGAAACGGTATAGGGTTTCCTGCCTAGGCAGGAGGTTGGACTAGAAGTCCTCCAAGGTCCTTTCCAACTCTGCTATTGTATTGTATTGCATTGTATTAAGGCATGAAATACAGTTGCAGGAACATGCAGAACACATTTTGGTGAGGTACCAATGTTTAGTACTGTAGAGAGCTCCAAACCACTCCTGAGTGAAGAAGTGGAACATCTGCCAGTTTGAACTGAGGTAACGGAATGTGAGGCAACTGGCAGTTGGAACAGAGTTCTTTTCAGATGGGAGGGGGAGAATGTCTTTCTCCTCATATCAAAGTATGTTAATGTAAGGCAACTGGCAGTTGGAACAGAGTTGTCTGCTAGGTTTGTTAGGAACCTGTTGGATCTTCCACTTGGTGCAGAGTTTGTTTCCCAGTTGATGTCAGGGTAGTTAAAATCTCCCATTACTTGTGGTGTGCTTCCTACATACCTTAGTTAGCTGACTAGCAAAACGTTCATCTACTTCCTCTGTTTGGTTGGCCTGTAGTATAGACCTATGGCAATGTCATTTCCCCCCTCCCCTTTAATATTGACTCAAATGCATTCAAGATAGTTTTCATCATTGTTGTGCTCTATTTCTGTAGAGATGTAGTTATTTCTTATATATAGTGCACCTCCTCTCACCTCCTCTTTTATTTGGTCTATTTCTTTTAAATAATTTAAATCCTTATAGCTGTATGTTCCATTTGTGAGTTTCATCCCACCAAGTTTCTGTAATGGCAACAATATTGTATCTGCCCTCATTTACTTGAATTTCTAATTCACCCTGTTTATTCCTCATACTCTAATGCACTCTGTGCATTGGTGTATAGACATTTGAGTCCTTTAAACTTTATTTAACCATTGGTTTTATTTTTTAACACGTAACAATATAAATAAAATAACAAATTGAAGAAACTAAGAACAAAGAAGAAGAACAACAATAACAATAATAACAACATTCCATGGGAAAGCGGCTCCATGCAGGGCTTTGTAGGTGGGGAGATTCTGTCCTCCATCTGCATATGCTCCATTGCTGAAGCCCTCCTTTAGGCAGACAGAATAACAGAATTAGAAGGGACCTAGGAGGTCTTCTAGTCCAACTCCCTGCTCATGAACACATTCCCAGCATTACATCCGTCTGTCTGCGGGGCTAAAGAGCTTCTGCTGGGCTTCTAGTGCAGCCCATCAAGAAGGGCAAGACTGGCTCCTCACAAGTAATGGAGCTGACCTTTGCTGCTCCTGCCTTTTGTCTGCCATAAGTGTTCTTAGTTCAGGTGTAGAAGGCAGTTCCTCCTCCTCATCACTAACTAGCTGGCAGTTGCCTGCTTTCCCCACCTGAACCCTGAGGGCTGCCCTTCTGCAGCTGTTGTTTCAGCCAAATCACTCTTGACAGGCTGCTTGGGACCTTTGACCAACTCACCTCCTGAGGTGCCTGGGGCTAGTTCCTCCTCCTCCAAGCTGACCTCTGGAGGGCAATCTGAGGAAGCATCTGGGGGAGGAATCAAAGGCTATCACTAGTACCATATTGCTCTTTCTGGAGCTACTTGTACTTGCCCTCCGCTCTGCCCAGGTAGCATATTGGACACCTTCCTATATGAGGGGTTCATACCTCTTCTCATTGAAGAAGATGGTCCAGAGAGTCCAGGATGTTCTCTTCCAGGCTGCTGAGATCCTCCAGGGCTTCTTCTCCTTCCTCAGGAGAATCCTTTGAACCACAATGATTCCTCTTTAGCAATCAGGGAAAGGAGACTCAGAATTCCTAAAAGAGGGTCTACTGAATGGGGATCACATTTCCCATTTAGAACACTGGTCCCTGATGCTTTGCGGCAAAGGAACCAGTCGCACCAGAGCTTGAGTGCATATAGTTAGCCTGGATGCATATAGTTACCACTGCCCAGAGTGCTCCAGCACAGTTCCCTCAGGTTAGGAGAAGTGACTAGAGGGACTCTATCCCTGCCCAACTGAAAACACATTGTTTTTCTTACCCATGGACTGGAAGAAGGGCTGGCCTCCACATCCTGGTCCCAGCTATCCTCAGATTCCTCCTCCAGAAGGTCAGCAAGGGAGTCCATGTCCCAGAGGCTGCTGGTCCTGGAGCCCACCAGGACGGTCAGCAAATCCTGCAAATGACAATATGGAGGCTAAATCCTAAGCTTTCTGCATGCCAATAAGATTGCTAGAAGATAGGGTACATTCAGGCCCCATAGGCCAACAGCAAGAGAGCCTTTGCAAGCTTTAAGCTTAGAAAGATATATACCACAATTTCTCCCACTCCCATCAGGAGTCGTGGCATAGCCGTAACCCTAACCCTAGCCCTAACCATCGGCCCCATTGCCAAAACTTTCTTACCTCTGAAGAAGACGTGTCCTGCCCAGGAGAGAGCTCCTCCTCCACTGGTTGGTCCTGTGGTTCCTGAAATGAAAATGCCAAGATTCTGTCTGTTGACATATCAAGAAATCCTCAGCGACAGGGCTTCTTCTTTTCACATGGGGAGGAACTGTCCAGGCCTTACCAACTCAGTGAAGGTCTCCAAAACGGTGGACAGCCATGGCCTGCAGTGCTCCTGCCTTTCCTCTCTGGGGGGGGGGGGAGAAAACAAAAGGGCCAAAGATCAAAAGAAGCCATGGGCCCTTTTGTAAGAGTGGTCATGTGGAGGCTCTAGGAACCCTTCCAGCTGGCCTGCGTTGAGAAGCCTGCCAAGGGGCTTGCCCTGCCAGTGGGATTGCCCTGAGTCATTCCTCCTTTAGCAGAAGCAGAGGCAGAGATGCCTCCCCTCTGCAAGTGTTTCACCCTCCAAAGTGATACCTACCCTGAAAGACAGTCATTGCTTCCCTCCTGCACATCCCTTGGGCTCAGAGCCATCCCCATCAGTCAGAATTCTTCTGATGGATCCTGCAATAAGAATGCAAATATTCCGTTTCTTAGCATTTTATCCAATCCACAGTCAGGGCTTCTGCCATTACCATAGGGAGGAGCTGGTCTGGCCTTACCGACTCAGTGCAGGTCTCCCAAATTGTAGTGAGTTGTGGTGTCCACTTCAACGAGCCCTCATTTCTGGGGAGAAAACGAAGGGCCTGAGTCATTCTTCTGTTAGCAGAGGTAGAGGGTAGAGATTCCTGCCCTCTGCCAACCTTTCTTCTAGCCCTTCTCTTGGGGGCTTCAGAATCCCTCAGCTGAGAACACTAGCCTCAATGAAATGAGAGCTGGCCTGACATCTTCCTTCCTGGGACTCTGGGTGGTGGCAGGAGCACCCATCACAAGTGCAAGTAACAATTGTTCATTGAAGGCATACATTAAAAGTCCTCTGCATGTTTATCTTCCACAGGAAGGAAGGGCTGCATTCATGGGAAATGTGACTGATAAGAAGAGACTCAAAATGACTCCTCTTTAGTATTTCCCATGATTTTCCCTTCTGAGCCATCAAGATAATCCCATGAATCCAAGGAACTCTTCTTCAGCTTTCTAGGCTGGCCAGGTTCCCCCCAAGTGGGAATTCCTCCCTTCCCCCACCTGGTTTTGAAGCATGAACTGGCCTTGTTGCAGAAGTGTCCTTACCCCTGGAGAGGAAGATGTGACTCCATCAGACACATGATGTTTCTCCCATTCTCCCTGCTGGTCTTTCAGTTCCTGTGCTGTCCTGACCAAAAGAAGAAGGTGACATGCCAAAAAACATCCATCTAGCTCAGCCTCTCCTTTCTCAGCCCAGCCAGTCAGCCTGCCCATCCTTTTGCCCTGAAGCCCCTTCTGGACAGAAAGCCATTTGGGGAGAGGCTCTTACAGACTCCGCAGTCCATCAATTGTGCCCCACTATGCCCAGGGTTTAAGGAGAAGGGGGTGGTACCTGTCAGGAGGCACAGGAAGGTCTTCAATGTTGCTCCTCAGACAACAGAAAAGGTGCGGTCACCTTTTCCAGATGTTCTGTGAAAGAAGAGAAATAGCATGAGTCAGTCAGAAGAGTTGAGAAGCATGACTTTCTCCCGTGCTGCCAGTTTCTTGGCAGCTGAGATGGTCACACTTACTCTGAAGAGCCTTCTGACAACCATGACCAACTAGTTGCACGTCCTTTCACTGCACGAAGGGAGAATGGGCAGCTGGGCACTGGCTAGTGGCTTTTCAGAGAAACTGACAATCTTGTTCCCTCAGCAACCAAGTAAACAATGGCTATATTCTATACCTACCCAAGGAGGGCAGCTCACCTGGGTCTAGGAGTGGCTGGTGGCTGACTCCCTTTGTGGCCTTTTCGCCTTTGTGTTTCATGTGGGAAGTTGTCGGTTCATGAACAACAGAGAAGCACCACCATTGTGGCACAAAGCACAGAGGGAATCATGGCATCCTAGGGTGGAAGCGACTTTTAGTTCAACTCCCTGCCCAAGGAAGGGCTCCTCCTACCATCTCAGACAAATGATTGCCCAATCTTTTCCTGAAAATCTCAAGAATAGAGCACAAACAAGTCTTGGAAACAAACTGTTCCACTGCTTAACGGTTCTCACTGTGAGGAAATTCTTCATTTCCAGGGTTGGATCTCTCTTATGAGCTACTGTGACCCGACAAATGCCTGCCCGACAAAAGCGTGCCGACAAAAGCGCACCGACAAAAGCGCGATTAGGGTTAGGGTTAGGGTAAGGTTAGGGTTAGGGTTATTATGTTGTTTTCGCATCCCACTATGTTGTTTGTTGATGGCGCGCTTTTGTCGGCGCGCATTTGTCAGCACGCTTTTGTCGGTGAACCATGAGCTACACACACACACACACACACACACACACACACACACACACTCCATCCATCTATCCATCCATCCATCCACATATATAATGTATACTGCTATGTTGGAAGTCAGCTCCATTTTCAATTCATTAAATGAAGATTCCGTCCTCACCCGGTTACATATTAGCCATTTTTATCAAATTCCTAATTAATTTTAATATTGAATCTTTTTATGTTTTTCCTCTTCCTACAGTTTCATATTGCATTTTTATGAAGCGATATTTTTTATCTATTGCTACATTGGAAGTCAAAGGAAACTCCCATCTACATTCTATCAAAGCCCCCTCCCTGCCACCCAAATTAAAAAAAAACCCAACCTCTTCCTGGCTACCTCCAATTCTTCATTTCAGCGGTCTCGCTATTAGGTGGGAGAGGAGTGTCTTTGGTGCAAGGCAGGGATGGGAAATTTCTGCTAGATGTGAAAACTCAACCTGAGGTTGTGCCCCTCTGGAAAGTTCCCGTACTGACAAAGGCCAGGAGAATCCCAAAGAGTTGGAGGAGCCTTTGGCCTTCAGCAAAATAATTGGCCAAGGAAACTCTTAAATCTATCAGGGCAAAAGAGATTCAGAATTCCTAAAAGAGGGCCTATTGATTGGGGATGCTGGACCACAACAATCTGTCTGTTGCTGGATACATCTCTGGAGTTGGCGAAATCCCCATTCCAGAAGTGGGTTGCTGCTGGTTTCGCCCAGTTTGGCTGAACCGGTAGTGGAATTCAGGCCTTGGTCACAGAACCAGCAGTGACCTAGGCCTGCCACACACCCGAACTGATTCCCTCGCTGCTGCTAGGCGCCACCATTTTGTTTTTAGTGACTGCGCATGAATTTATGTTTCGAATAAAATACACTCTGAAAATGGATTAGGACAGCCCAACTGGCAATACCAATGAAACAATTTACATTTTGTTCAATAATTAGTCTATTTTTAAAGGCTGTTTAATTTAATCTCTGTTCTGTTCCGGCATTCAGGGAGATATTATGCTCAGCCTCTGCTTGCCATCTCTAGATCAGATTAATGTGTCCTACTCTACATGGTGTTATTACCTAAAATTCAATTGGTACAGAATGCACTGACATATATTTTAGTTGCAGGAATTTCATTTCTTAGTAGTAGGTACCCAGGTACAATTCAAGGTACTTGTTGCTAACTAAAAAACCCAGTGTGTTTCAGGATCCAGTCCTTTCAGGATCTCTATATGGCCTACAACACTCCTAATGTATTTCAAGGATGCAGATACTATAAATTTTAGGCTTCCATACTTAAGTTGCTACATTGAGGAAATTGGTCTGACTCCCCATTTATATCATTTCAGACCATTGAGATCAAATCATTGCCTTTAGAGTAATGAGACAAACCAAAGAGACATTATTTGTAATACCTTGTTCAGTTACCCTAAAAGGCCATCAAGTTTAGCATTCTGAGCATGCTGCGAACTGGGAAATTAATAAACATAAAATGCAAGTATTTTGCTGAGCTCCTTTCTACCCAACTCTTATGATGAAAGTTCAATATAGGGTTTATTACTAATTTCCAGTTGATTTGTAAAAGAGGCCATGTCAGTATGTCTACCCACAATCTGGATGTCATTTATGTACAAAATAAGAAACATCAACATCTAATTTTTTAATTGATTACAAGGGGAAAGCAATCCTGCGAAGTGTCAGGTACTATATTCTCTGCTGGGTCCTTTTGACCAGTGCTGCAATGTGAGCAACCCTGGTCAGGCCCTCTTTTAAGATAACACCCAGAAAGTTAAAACTGGCCACTTGCTCCACTTGGTCTCCATTGATAAGTAAGGGCTGGGTTTCCGATCTATTCCTTCTATAGTCCCCTATAAGCTCCTTGGTCTTTTTTGTGTTAAGAATGAAGTTAATGTCTCCACAACATGAGAAGCAACTGTTCCATCACATCTCGATAGGCAGACATTTACTGCTTAAAGTTAAATCAGGATTGAGCTAGAGCAGTATGTGCTTCTAAATGTGGGGAAACATTCAAATATTTCTCACTTCCAAACCAATGGTTATTAAAAAAAAATATTGTTCACTAGCAGTAGATTATAAGTAATAGTAATTAAGAAATAACCTCTGACAAGTTGAGCAGCTCTGAAACTTGCTTCTGCAGCCCCTGCCTTGCTTCCTCCTCCACCCCCACCCCCCACCGCCTTGCTCCATTCTTTGCAACCTGCAGCCTCTCACAGTAACAACAATTGCAGGCAATTCCCAAGACTGCCTGATTCTCAACCAGCCAGTTGCATGGTAGGAAGGAGCTTCCTGTCCACTTGAAAGAGAGGCTGGGTTGCATAAAGGGCCTTTCCCTCTCAAGACCCTCTCAAGTGCTGGGCTGCAGGCTCCACCCCAGGGAGCCTCAATTGGGGCCAAGCTCTTGGCAACCAATTGAGGTGAGACTGTTCTTGAAGGGGGTGTGAGATGCGTGGGGCCTCCTGCTGCTTTTGCAGCCTTAATTGGCTACAAAAGCAGCCGTGATTCTTGCTGTCTTTTCTCCCCCCCTTTGCCAGGCATGGCAGGGCTTCCTGCCCATTGCCCCCTTTATGGATGCAACTTGGGAGTGGCAGGTGGGCTGGGGTGAGGTGTGGGAGAAGCAAGATGTGCATCTTGCCTGACTTCCAGCTCCATCGCATTTCTCGCCATTGACGGAGCTGGAAGTCAGGTAAAATGCATGTCTCACTTCTCCCCTCCCCACCTGCCACCCCCAAGTTGCACCCCAAAATAGTAAAACCTCCCTGAAAATAAGGCCAAGCGCCTATTTCAGGGTTCAAAAAAATATAAGACAGGTCTTATTTTCATGGAAACATGGTAGGATTTATTGGGCACTGGTTTAAGTTCATAAAATATATCTATGAATATAATTGGAAGGGATGTGTGTGAGAGAGAGATGGGGGGAGAGAGAGATAAAGGAAGAGAGAAAAGAAGGAAGGAAAAAAGAAAGAAAGTGGGAGAGATACACACAAGGAAGGAAGGAAGGAATGGAGGTAGGGAGAGTGAGAGAATAAAGAAAGAGAGACAAAGATAGAAAGAGAAAGAAAGAGAAAGAAGGAAAGAGAAAGAAAGAAACGAAAAAGAAAGAAAGAAAAAGAAAGTGGGAAAGAGATGAAAGAAAGAAAAAGGGAGAGAGAGACAAAAGGAAGGAAGGAAGGTAAGAAAGAAAGAAAGAAAGAAAGAAAGAAAGAAAGAAAGAAAGAAAGAAAGAAAGAAAAAGAAATAGAACTTATGACCACAATTGAGCCCAAAATTTTGGTTGCGAAGCAAGAACGTAGTTGAGTTTCACCACATTTTCCAAGTTGGCTATGCCTGCCCAGTCACATGACTGTCAAGCCACACCCACCCGGTCACATGACCACCAAACCACTCCACAAAACAGGCCACACTTACAGAATAGGTTCTAAAAATTTTTTGAAACCCACCACTGAACCAGTCATACAGGGTCCCAGACTCTTCCTGAGAGATAATGGAGGAAAAATTACAAAGTCCCTGCTGTAATCCAAAACCTTGCATTTTTAGCTCTGGCCCTATCTCACAACTTGTTCTTTGGGATTACCTAAGTACTTAATAGGATGTCTTAAGCAATTGGTGGGCTGGTAGCAGTCCCACTAATTGCTTTGAGTCTTAATTCCTTGTTGATGTGTTTACTTAGTAATGGCCATATCTAATGTCAGTGGAGCAGTTGTTTTGAACTGACATCCCCTCTGTTGATGGAGCTGACAGTAAGTATAGTTTGAAACACACAATTCAGAGGAGCAGGGCAGAACTAGCCCTCTCATCCCTGCCACCACCAAACTCTTTGCCTTTTTCCCTGCATGTATCAGGGGACCAACTTAGATATTATTCATTAAAAACCTCAGCCAAATCTGCAGCCTTCATCTATTTGCCATGACTAATATCAGGCATTTGAACGTTTTTATTAAACTCTGCCGTTTCCTCTCCTTTTTAAAATTTAATAATAAATTGGATGTCACATTATAGCTGCATTTATTAAAACCCACCAGAGCTCGCTCACTCAGTATGCTGCAGTCGTGTGAATTATTAAAGTCACCCTCAACCTCCCCTCTCACTGGGCCTTTGCTGCAACTGCACAAGGTGTTTCTCCCTTCTCCATTTTATTTGCCAGACAGAATAAGTGCCAGCAAGGGACAGAGGTAAAACAGGCTATATACTTTTAACTGAAATTAGAAAATAAGTGTTCAAGTAAAGGACGAATATGGCACCACAGCTATAGAACAGGGGCTGCTCTTAAAGAAAATAGACAACGTTAAGGAAAGTATTTCAGAACAAATGCAAGTAGAAAATCCAAATTTTTATGATATGTTGTGACAATGAAGCTAATTGTCAGGTATAATGGTCTGTGAGGATGTACCTGAGAGACAGGAGAAGGAGGATGAAATGCATAGACTAGGAGACTTGCACAATTATGTTTTTGTAACCAGAGGTGGGCTCTTACCAGTTTGGACTGGTTTGGCTGAATCAGTAGTAACTTGGCAGCCTGGGTTACTGGAACCAGCAGCAACCCAGGCCAGCCACCCCCCCTGGTTCTCTCGGTGGTGCCATAGGTGTCACCATCTTGTTTTTGCCTTCTGTACATGCATAGAGCATTTTTTGTTGCACTGTGCATGCGTGTGGCACATCCCTGAGTGAACCAGCAGTAGCCGCAGCCGGAACCCACCCCTGCTTGTAATAAAGCAATAAAGATAATATTAGTTCTCATAGCTGCCTGGACTGCTTTGAAGGGCTAGCATCAATTTTGCAAGTCTGAAAGTACACATATCCCCCCTCTCATCTTTACAGTGCAAGAAATTTGGGAGGATCCCTGCTGTGGGATAAGCAGCCTTTACCTCAGTGCTTCCTAGTCTGCAGCTCCTCCTCTTGCTCTCAAGGAGATTCCCACAAACAACTACACTGGGGCATCTTCCACAGGCTAAGTAGCACCGGATACATTGGAAAATGTTTCTGGACAACTCTTCATTAAGCCAGTTAAATGTCATAAACCTCTGAGTTTCCCAGAACTTTTTATTATATGAGGTACTAAAAAAGCAGAGAAATTGATAAAGAAAAGTGCTGATTGATTAAGTCAAGGGCTCTGCATTTAATCATAGTCTAAAGATGGATGGGGAAGGGGGGGAGGAAAAAGAGCAGACATTCATACTGAACCTTATCAGTTGCTATGCTGGATACATTTAATGTTATTCACAGAATTCTTAAGAAAAAGAAATCAGCAAACAATAGTACTCATCAATATTAAAACCATAATATCCTCCTGTTGTTAATGTAGTAGAACTGGAACATTGCAAAATTCTACGTTCCTTTTTTAAAATTCTACTGGTATTTTATATAAAATCATTACTTTGTTTTCTGAAAGAGTATCAGAAGAAATTCTGTGAAGTTCCTGTGAAGTTAACCAAAAATAAGAGTAGTGTTAGAAAGGTAGACATTCCAGTGGAAAATTAAGTTTAGAGTAGAGATTTAAAGTAGAAGGATCAAGCTTTAAATAAAGTACACTATGAGAGTGGCTGTGGCTGTGCTTACTCAGCTTACTTAATATACAAAATTGAGTCATATAATAAAACAAATCATCAGCTAATCAAATGGAATGGGTTCACTTAACTTACCAACTTAAAAAATTCCTGCTAGTTAGAGGTTCAGCATTCATGCAAATTCAATCAGTGAAATGCAAGTTCAAATGCCTATTAAAATAATCAGATCTATGGAGTTTGGTCATTTGAGGAGCTACAAGCATACACTATTTCCAAGAACAAACTTAATATAAAACTGTATTATTTTCTTGAAAATTATAGAGGGGGAGTAATTGGTGAGAAAAGAGTTAAGACTATGATTCCTCTCTGTTGAAGAATTTTTTTCCACTGAAAATTTTATAAAGAAAAGATTTCCTGCTGATAAAAAAGGTAGAAAGATGTTTACATAATATACAACACATTGCTCTATATCTGAAAAGATGATACAACTAAGTCATCAGCCTAAGGAACAGGCATGGAAGATCTCAATATGAAGGAAACATTTGCCAGCAGGTGGCACTGTTTAGTGGTCAACGATAGAACAACAGGTAGAAAGAGGAAAAATATAGTTATAAACAGTAAAAAGGAAAAGGAAAGGGGTAGGCAAGCACATATTCAAACTTTATTTTTTAATGTTAAAAATATTGGAGGTTTTTTTGCTTTTGTTATTTTGGCAAAATAATAATAATCTGAGATCGATAAAGGCTTTTAATTCACCAGGTTGGATAATTCTTCTCTCTTGTTTTTCCTGTTTGATGTTTTAACACACCCATTGTCATATGCATTCTAGGACAGGAATCTAATTTTTCCAGAGTACTGTATTTGTTCTGCAGACAATAAGGAAGCCCCAGGTTCAGTCAGCAGGATTCAGACCTCAAGAGAATACCTTTCTAATAATTCCATGAATGGCATTCTGCATGATATTTAGTGAACAAAACTTTTTTTCCCTTACGTATTGCTATTCATATGATATTTTAAACAGGCAGGAAAGTGCCTTTGTTCTGCTTATAGGGATGGTCATATGCAAAACCAAAATGATGCCTTTTTTAATGACAAAGTCTGCACAACATCCTAGTTTTAAGGACTCAGCCCCCCCCCCCCAATTGAGCATGGGCATGACCTATGCTTGAATCTAGTTAGCTGAAACTTTTTAGGTATGAATTTGGGGCAATGCACATCTCATTTTGGACCATTTAAAAGATGTTTCCTCTGTCCACACTCTAAACACCGTAAGTGATGGCTACTCCTAAACACCGGATAGTGGCACAGAAACCCATCGTGACCCGTCAAAAGCGCGGACGACAAAAGCGCGATCGACAAAATCGCGCCTTTGACGTCATCACAGCGCGACGAAAAAGATCGAAAAATTCAAATAAAAATTAATAAAAATTAAATTAAAGCAAGCCGATTCACATAAAGGTAAGGGTTAGGGTTAGGGTTAGGGTTAGGGTAAGGGTAAGGGTTAGGGTTAGCTTTAGAGCGTTAGCGTTAGCGTTAGGGTTAGGATAAGGGTTAGCGTTACGTTTTTCGTTACTTTAACGGTTAGGTTTAGGGTTAGGTTTAGGGTTAGGTTAAGAGTTAGGGTTAGGGTTAGGTTTAGGGTTAGGTTTGGGGGGGTTAGGGGAAGGTTTTAGCTTTATTTTTACATTTTTTCGATCTTTTTCGTCGCGCTGTGATGACGTCACAGCGCGCTTTTGTCGAGCGCGATTTTGTCCTACGCGCTTTTGTGGTGGAACCGAAACCCATATAGTTTCTCATAACCAACAACAGAACCACATTTTGATCCCCCTAGGGATCAAATTTAATTTATGGGGTAGGTGACAACAATGACAAATGATGATGCAAATATATCTAATCTGGGTTAATTGGCCATTCTGATCGTTTGACCCAGAGGTGGTATTCAGCAGGTTCTGACCAATTCTGGAGAACCAGTAGCAGAAATTGTGAGTAGTTCGGAGAACTGGTAAATACCACCTCTGACTGGCCCCGCCCCCATCTATTCTCTGCCTCCTGAGTCCCAGCTGATCAGGAGGAAATGGGGATTTTGTATTAACCTTCCCCTGCCACGCTCACCAAGCCATGCCCACCAAGCCACGTCCAAAAAACCGATAGTAAAAAAAGGTTGAATCTAGTGGTGGGTTCTGGATCCCGTTACAACCGGTATGGTGCAATGGGGCTGGGCACCCATCACATGAACACGCGCAGCACCCACGCACACACACTTACCGCTCGCCCCACTCCACGACACCTCCGCGATCCTCCAGCTGCTTGCAGAGTGTCACACAGGCACCATGCGCTCCGTGCACCTGCGCGGAAGCCCCCAAAACTTCAAATACTAGTAAGGAGCGCAGGCGGGTGGGCCCTCCGGAGCACCATACCGGAACGGTACCTGGTGCTCCCAGCAGGTACTGATACGCCCGTACCGGGGTGTACCGATCGTAACCCACCACTGTTTGAATCCCATCACTGGTTTGAAATTCTCCAGAAACATTCTTGTAATATGAAGGAAACCAGGAACTCTCCCTTGGCTTCTTTTTATAGAGCAAGGGCACCAATTGTTTGTTTCCTTCTCCTTTTTCAGACTTGACACTGAGACAATGAATCCTTTCTCCCTGATCTATACTTCTTTCTTTTTTGACAAATGGATTGTGTAGTGGATACATGATGAAACCGAGACCAAAGAACCATGATATTTCAGGGCTAGGCAAGAGCTTCAGAAAGTTTTCTGCTGCACAAGCACTAAATTATGTGGGGTGTTTTTTTTTTAATGAAATGGTTTGCCAATGCCTGCACCATAGGCTTGGAGTTCTTCTTCTTCCTCTCCCCTCCTCTCTCTACAGTTATTATTGTTAAATACTAGTAATGAAGAAAATATACTAACGCCTTGGTTTAGTTTGAACAACACTTAAAAAAAAAACCTCATTAGGATAGTGAGCCTCTCTAGGGCATTATTAAAACTTTGCAGACTTCTCCAAGAGTAACAAAGACAAAACAGTTATTATGGCAATGTTGTTTTGGTCCATCGCCCAGAGGAAAACTAATTTAAATAAAGATGAAGGATCAAAGTTTCCCCTGGTTCATCCTGGCCTGTGTGATGGCCAGCATAGCAGAGGATAATGATAAAGCTGAATGCAAGAAACAGAGGAATTTTCCAGTTGATGCCCAGGGCTGACTGATTACCCCAAGTAGCCCAGAGCTATCATAATATCTTAGTATGAAAACAGCCAGAGAAAGGAGACACTCAGTAGCCATTATTTTTTTCTGGCAGGGCTTCTGTGTCTTTCAAACCAAAATAAATCCAACAGATGACACTTTCTTCCAGACAGAATTGCAATGACACAAAGAGTTTATTCTACTTTATTTTTTCTTATCACTCAAAGTATTTTGCCAAAAACAAAACAAAACAAAAAAGAAGTGTGATGAACTTGCTTGAAATAGTGGGTGATGTGGGTAGATACAGGAAGTTCAGGCTCAGCAGGGTTAATTGAAGCTACTGAGGCATCTCTTGGAGATCTGCAATGCCCCACCAGGAGTGCCGAACCAGCATATTTTAATGTAACAACAAATAACTTTAATTAACTTCTGTGGCAGTGACAGATTCCAAACAATTAACCTTAGGTCTGGAGCTGAGGAGGAGGTGATTTTCTTCTTTTAATTTTTAAGTGGTGTTGAAACAAGAAAGAGTTGTTCCCCTTGAGACTCTTGCTGCTGCAGAAGAATAGGCAGCCCAGTGTAACCGCAGCCTGAATGAAGTCCCCAGTTGACAGATTTGATGATGGGAAGGAATCAAAGTCAACTTTCTGCACCTGAGCTACTACTCAACTGGTACAACAGGAAACAAACCATAGGATTATTATTTTTGGTTATCTGGGCTTGTCAATGGCAAATATTAAGTTGCCAACAGAGATACCTCATGGTTAAATAAACTGTGATGATATAGTCCAGGAGAAATCTAAACCTAAATCTAAAAAAATGAATCAGGTGTAATAACACAAGAGTAGTATAGACCAGTTTCTCAGCAATGGCAACTTTAAGATATGTGTGGATTTCAATTCTCAGATTTCACCAGTCAGTCAGCATTGGGAATGGCTGGGGAATTGTGAGAATTAATGTCCACACATCTTAAAGTTGCCATCCTTGAGAAACACTAGTCTAGATACTTCATGAAGCTTCTGATCTTCTTAGAAACACTTTAAACCACAAATGACTGACAAGGTTTGCATGTGGCCACAAACAATGTGGCCTATTATGTTGCGGGGTTGCTTATTCCCAGGGTGAAGGAGAAGCAGAGTGCTGGTTCTTTGCTATTAACATCAGAAAACCAAATAATTTGAAAGAGCATTTCTGAGACAGAGTGTAAAATATGTGGTTTCCATCTACTCTCCAGTGTTTCAAATTGCTGGGTCACTGGGTAGAAACGACAGAGCTGATGAACTTGAATGGTGAAGAATTGTATATATAGAATTTGCACACGCATTGTCCGTACAGGCATATTCATAATTGGAGGGCTGAAGTAAAGTCATATCCATTCATACCCTTCAATGTATTATCATGTAGCTTCTGTCTCATACAAACAGCCAGATATACGGTTGTGCATAACTGTAATCCCCATCAGATGGCTGTTCAAGCCTTTCACATTTATGTTCTGCTCACTGGGCATAAATGTTGTTTATGTGTCAGAAACCCATTTGTAACATGATTAATTGCTCCCAGACTTGAAACAACCGATTTCCAAGAATCAAAGGAATCCATATGGATCCTATCAAGAGACAATGCTGTTTTTCTATTGTTTGCTGATCCTAGTTCAGCAACAGACTGTCCACCAGACTTTCTTAACTAAGTAAGATGCTGTTCAATTGAGGGAACCTAAAAACAGAAGCTTTTTTTAAAGATTTGTAAGTTGTGACAATCAGAAAAGAAGTGCACTTAACCATTGGAATGCTTTCTTTCTTTCTTTCTTTCTTTCTTTCTTTCTTTCTTTCTTCCTTCCTTCCTTCCTTCCTTCCTTCCTTCCTTCCTTCCTTCCTTCCTTCCTTCCTTTCTTTCGGTAGACCTGAGAAAAGTTAAAAGCAGACTAGGAAAGTTTTAAAATACCATCTTTTGATTAACCAGGATTGTTTATCAGTGTTTCAGAAAATACTATTTGTTCTATTTTGTAACAGCACTAATATTTTCAATTCGGCTGGACAATGAGAAAAAGAAATGCAAGTTTAGGTCAGAGAAGTGCTGGCTAAAGCTCTGCAATAGTAAGGACTAGAGATAGAAGATGGTGTATTCTGCAAAAAGTCATGGAGAAACTAGTGTGTATCAGCAACATCGGCTTCCTATTATGCTGTGAGTTTAAAAAAGCCCTAGACCAAAATTATAATGTGGGTATTGAGCTAATTCTTGAGCCTACATCCCATCACTGAGCTATACTCTAGAGCAGTGGTCACCAACCTTGGCAACTTTAAGACTTGTGGACTTCAACTCCCAGAGTTCCTCAGCCAGCTTTGCTGGCTGAGGAACTCTGGGAGTTGAAGTCCACAAGTCTTAAAGTTGCCAAGGTTGGTGACCACTGCTCTAGAGGCCAACTAATTATTTTATACAGACAGCCAATTTCATACATAACAGAGACCAATGAACATGCTTTCTCACCCACTGATGATATAACAAAAGATTTATAAGTCAAAAACAGGCCAGAGTTTCTCAGTCCTGATTTTGGGCAAGTGCAGGATCACTGGTGCTGAGGTGGAGGCTAAGAGTTGAATCACATTGAGAAATACAGTTTAAGAAACCATATATCATACCTAAGAAAATTAAAAAGGAGAAATAGATGATCAAACCCTGCTGCTCCACAGGTGTGAAGGTGGGAGGTTATACTATGATAATAAGAATGGCAAAGCATCCTTATTTTTCCATATTTATTATGCCTGCATATTCATATCTATCAACTCATGCCCAACTTTCTCCTGGAAAAGAAATCAGGGGAACATTCTCCAATAGGACACTCTGATTTATGAGCTTTTTTACAGGTAAAAATTGTATACAATTTTTGGGATTTGGATATATCTTTAATGAGATGATTCAGATGACAATTTGCAAGACTATCTGGGGATTATTTTGAGTTTATTGAAAGGAAGGACGTAACTAGGCATATCCTAGTGCCTGTAGATAGGATCCCTGCTTACCAGATTGGGGATTGGAGGCACTGTTTCCCAGTTTTTCTGTTCTTTCCCTAGTGGGCAATTTCCATTTCTGTGCATAGGGGTACAACGATCAGGGTACCTGTACTTGCTCCAATGTGAAGTGTCTGGATTTTGTTCTTCTCGGGTATTACTTAGCATCTATATTAATCAATGGGGGGGTTTACATCTGTTTATGTGAAATATAATATTTGTGCTAATGATACTGAGCAGTAATTGCATGTCCAGGCTAGGTTGTGGTTGCAATCAAAATCCTGGCCTGATGCCTGAAGATTATGATAATATGAATGAGCCAAAATTCAAAATAAATCCTAGCAAGACAGAGTTGCTGTTTTCAATACTTGAACTACGTAGCTCAATTTTTGTTTTACCATTGGCTGTCAATAGGATTGCACTTCTCTTGAAGAAGCAGGTTCCTAGATATAGAGGTGGGTGTTCTGGATTCAAGGCTTTTGCTAGAGGAACAGATAGATGCTACAGCCAAGGATGCTTTTGCCCAATTTCAGCTGGTGATTTGGCCTGGGTCGCAGAACCAGAAGTGACCCAGGCTGGTCATGCCCCCCTGAACGGTTCCCTTGTCTCTTCTGCTGTTGCCAGCATGTTTCTGCTCATGCGCAGAATAAATTAGTCAACTGTGCATGCACGAGCAACGTGTGGCATGCGCAGGGATGAAGCAAACCGGTACAGAAACCCATTCCTACTCTATATGAAACCACTCTGCAGAAAATCCAAAAGCTACACTTGGTCCAGAATGTCATGGTACATCTGCTAAAAAGTATTAAGGGATTTAGGAGGGATACACCAATTCTAGTATTTGCATGTTTACCAGTTTGCTTCTGCATTCAATAAAGCCCTACATGGCTTGGCCACTGAATACTTAGAGTATTACCATCTCCCAAAGATCATGACCTGTCCCATGCATGCTTTCAGGAGGAGATGCTACAGGTCTCTTTCTCATGAAGAGTGTCAGGCTTGCAAGCCATCTTTTCTTTTGGACCTCAGGCCTGCCACACTTTCTATTATTTTACTATGCATTTTTCTATTGTGGGGAAATGGGAGGGGGGATTATATGGAGTTGGGAGATATGTAGCCATAACAAAATTCTTTCTAGAAAACCAAGGTCATCCTGGCTGGAACTGGATGGGTGGAAGCTGCCAGCGTGGCAGTGGAAGATTGGACCATGTGATGGACTTGTGGGTGTAGGGGTAGGATCTTGAACTTACAACTGGGTGGGAAAACCTGGAAGCTTTCAGATTCAGGTTTTCCCAGATGTGCCAACACGACTCTCTTAATAAATTGGAACTTTGAGGAATCCTTTGCCTTGGACTCTGATTTACTTTTGGATGTTATTTGGAACCCTGACAAAGATACTGGTGTGTGTATATGCATGTTTGTATCAATATCCTTTTGGTGGCTACCCCTTACTTTGGAATACCTGGACTTCTAATGTCTATGAAGTTCCTAAGTTTGCAACCCATAAGAAGGCATTTAAGAACTTTTTGTTTTGCAGGGTCTTTGGGTCAGAATCATAATGCGATGGTTTTAGCTTGTATAATTGGAATATTATTTGTAGCTATTATTTATTGTTTGTAAACTGTCTTTGGTCTTGTGAATTAGGTGAGTTCATACATAGAGAAAATAACATGGGGGAAGAAGCATCCAGAATTGAGGGAACAGGACTTTTTGAGTAGGACAGATAGAGACCAAGATGAACATCCAAATGTGCTGTTTTGTTGAGCACACATTAGTTATTATTTTTATGAATTTTAGCCATTCTAGTAATGTATAAGGGAAGGTAATTGGCCCACACGTCCTGCCTGTTTTAATTCTGCCAGCAATACAAAAAATAAGGTAGATTAGACAGAATAACTAACTCAACTGCACCTACTTATTTTATGGCTGAACAGATCAATGCAGCTGTCATAGCTTAAATTCCAATGCTCAAATGCTACATTCACTGCTTCACCATTTATAGCTTTGTGTGGGTCATCATGATCAGATATATTTAGGTCCTAATTGAAATTGAGCCATTCATGCTCATTTCATTTTAGGCTTTTCTGAATGTAATACCAGATTTCACAACTGAAACAAATTACCTTGAGACAGGATTTTTTTTTCATACATTGTATGTAAATATAGACTTTCGGGCTTTAAAAGAAAAGAAAAACTTGAAAAACAAAGGTGGCATATACTATGAATTACAGTTAGCAGTGAAGCTGAAGAATAGTTAAATTCACAACAGAGACACTGACCAGTATTACTATTTTTGGAGGACTCCAGTTGCAGTCTCTTTGATCAGCACTTTTTAATTGATATTCATTCTCCTTTCTGCAACAAGGAAACCTAAAGCTGTGACAACATAGGCCTCGCCAAATAATATCCTGCACGCCTTATCCAGTTTACATGCAGTATGTGTTTTGGCAACCTTTGAAACCTGGCTTCCATTTTAAAAGCTGTTCCCAAACTTGTTCAGCAGTTTTCTTCCCTGCTGATCTAATCTTTCCTCCTTTAAATTCTTTTATGTACCAAACAGGCAGTTAAACTGAATTTTGCTAGAGATTTTAGTTCTTAGGCTGAACTCTTAGGTTTCCCATTAAAAGGAAAAGGCTTATTTTTTTTCCTCCAAGATCTCTGCTACTTGAATTATATACATCAATGTAGTCTAATCTAGAAAAGGCAATTAGAAAATTAACCAATTTCATTGTATACATGATGTACAATGACAATAAAGGCTATACTAAAAAGGAATAATTGTGAATGTGATGCATCAAATCAATGAAATTATACTCCTCCAGAAGCTAATCAAAGTCCTTTTTAATGTCCATTTGATTTGCATCAGTTAAATACAATCACTTCTTCTCTTCTACTTGCTTTGATGTACTTGTCATCCAGGGATTGGTCATACAATTAAGTATATTTATTTTGTCTACCCAGAATTAACTTATACTAAAGTTCTCCATAGAAAAAAAATATTTTGGCTTCCTTAAATTCACCCAAGAGTTTCCATATTCATTATTATTCTAAGGAACTGGGGCACCAGTTGATGATGCAATAAATGTTCAAATGGGAAAGAATACAAAAGATCTTGCATTCTGAGTGCTGCCCTCTATATGCCCTTCTCAGTAATAATCATACAATTCATCACTCCCCCAGTCATCATTTGATCCCAGGTTGGGCCCCTTGGGCAGAGCCAGTGAGGTTAAGTTCAGTTGATCTGCAAATATAAGACACAAAGCATATGGTTACCATCTGAAATGCGTTACTGTCCTCCTTTATCTACTGCTTAATAATTGTTGACTAAAATAATTACATTTCCGAATTATAATGTATAATAAGTCTTGTTAACTGGATAATGGGGACTGCCTATGAATTTTACAATCTATCAGCATAGTTGTAACTGTCAAACTACTATTTGTCAGGCAATTAGCATATTGGTTGTAGATGTTTCAGATAATTTCAGTGACCAAGCTAGTGGATCTGATAGTAGCTGAACTCCAAAACATCTGGAGGAAGTCATCTATCCTTTTGCTAACAATGGGACAAAGGCTGCTATTTTGATGGCAATGCCATGCATTTATAAAGTGCCGTTTGAAATGCAAAGAAGAAACACAATTCCCTTTCTTTACAAAACAGCATTTATATTTTTATATCAACAGCATTTTATGGGGCACAGAAAATAAATAATTTACTTGGTGAAATTGGAAAGGAATTTCCATATTTCCAAATTTCTAAATTCAATCTCTATGCTTTCACAAGATATATAAAATAGGAACTAATGGCTAGATAGACATTAGCAGTTTCTGGAATACAGAAGACACATGTGGGTACTGGTGGACGCAAGAGAAAACCAACTATTGAGACGAACAGGTTTGCTAAAGAAATGACTTAAGGCTAATTTCTACTTACCAGGAGTAAGGACCATAAGGCTGGCAGGAGCTGCCACTTGCCCAACACTGTTTTTTGCGTAACAATGATATGTTCCTTCATCAGTCGACCGCACAGCTTGGATTTGAAGCCAGCTGGTTACCTCATACTTCTGAGGACCTCCCCTAAACTACAGCCAATTACATAAGACAAATTTTAAATCTCTCTCTGTATATTGTATGATTCCATTGGGGAAAAACCTTTTTAAAAACTTTTTTATGGGGTTTATTGATAACTCTTCTGCCATTTTTATCCATGACTATAACACAATTTTGACAGATAGGTTAGATTGAGAGAAATTAGGCTTAAGTCACCCACTGAGCTTCCATGGGTAAAATGGCTATGACTACTCTGCATTGGCTCTGGTATAGAAGATAAATACATAATAGAATAATCACATGGTGTCAATGTTCAAACAACAAATTAAAACTTCACTATGCAGAATCATGTTGATTCATTTCCTCATAGTCGGTAGAAAATGTAGGGATATCTTCCATCTTTGATTTTGATATACTAGAATCATGCGCTACTCTTAACCGCTGCCCATGCGTGGCAAATCCAAACTCCCCATTTTTTCATACATACACAGTCATTTGTATTCAACATCTTTGACTCATTTCTTTTCTGAGCATTCTATTTAATTCTTTATTAACTTTAAAGCAACACAGTGATACTGTAAAGCAGGCCCAAACCATATTTCCAACATATAGAAATTAAAAACAATCCTTACTCTACACCTTCTTCTGAGGGATCCAGTATATTTAAAAAGCATTTTGTTGAATTAATTCCATTTGCTTAGGATCTGGATATTTGTGAAACCCTCTGCTCTGGGTGGAATTTGCTCAACTGATGAGATTACAAAGCAAAGGCTTGCTGAGAATCCCTCCTCCAATGCAGGAAACCCTTTGGCAAAATTTTTTTAGTGATAATCCTTCTCATCTAGAACAGCCTACATCAGCTATGAAAACACTCCCTCTTCATTAGCTATGAAGAATTGTAAAAAGACACCCCTTCTGGAGCGGTTTGATGAAAGATTATCCAATTTGCAGATCCACTGGGCTGGATGTTATAAGCTAGATTGACTTTCTTTCTATTGCTTTTATCCTACTTTGTATTTGATTATTATAAACTACTCAGAGTTTCTGAATTGGAGTGACACATACATGGCAAAAGATAAAATAATAAATGCAAATTACTTGCCAGTTGCCCAGATCTAAATTCATATAATTTAAATGTTTAAACATTTAAAATAAGTTAAATGTTTTCCTTTACTTTTCCCATGCTTTATTTTTGGTTCATCTTCTTTTGTTTCTTTATAACATTGCTTGTTTATGTTATTCTTTTGTTACACATGAAAAAGTAATCATGTATACGTGAATTTTCACAGAAAGCTAGAGATATAGTCCACATGTAACATAAAGTTTATTGCTTAATATTCTAAAAATATAACTCATGTAGATTTAAGTGTTGGCTTCAGCACAACTCCCTGAATCATATTGTTTTATACAATCACATCTACTCATTCATGCAAATACATGAATTTAATTAGTATATCTAAAAAAATACATTTGGCATTTTCCTGAGTTTGAAAAGCTGCAAATCTAGAACATCAAACATGTTATCTGTCTTTTGGCAGGACTATTATGCTGAGCATTTTATCTGGGAAAGTCTCCATCATCATACTACACAGCATTTAGAAGATTTATATAGTCACCTAACTTTGTGTAACTGCAACTTTGTGCAGTGTACATCAAATAAAACATCTCCAAATATTATTGCAAGTTTAAAAAAACCTTATATCAACAAAAGTAATGAATTTGATTACCAACACATCAGATAACATATTGCACTTATCATATATACTCCATCTTCGAGAAGATGGATTCATCTATCATTTTAGACTAAACTTGGAGTAAAAGCCAAGTTTTTAAAGATTTTGTCCAAACTAAGTGAATTGGGTCCATCCGAATCTCAGGGGCAGATTGGTGCAAAGGCAGGCACCACAAAAAATGTTTAACTATTAAATTCATGGATATATATTTAACATTGCACTTTGAAATTTGTCTTTTTACCGTTTTCAGCTCTGGTCTCTTTTCACATTCCCACTGGTTAGGGAAAACAGCTGATCCCATCATCTCCATATATATTTGGAAAGTGTTGGATTCCATCCTATTTTTGACTCTTTCTGTAGCCTGATTCCAAAGCACATTGTGGGTGTATGATTACATACATAATGTATATGGAACTTAAGGGCTTTTTTTAAAAAAAGCATGCATTTAATCCTATGTGCACATAAAATGCATATGTATTTTGTACTTGGGCATGTTCTAGACATTTCAGACTAATGTAAAATACCAATGTATGTTGCTGTTCTTTCCATAATGGAAAATAATCTAAATTATTTGCAGATGGAACTAGCAGCAGTATATGTTCCCTTTCTTCTTTTAAAGCCTAAATGAGGAAGTTTGGAAGTTACTGTCTTCATTTCTTAGTCTTTTCTGTATAAACAGGATACACGGAATCAATGTCTCTGTGTAAATGCCTACATCCAGATTTTTCCTTTCACTGTCAGATCAGAATAGTGAATTGCACCCAAAATAAAAAAGATGTTGCATAATCAATTGACAGATTAAAAAAAACTGTCTTGGAATAGCCATTTAGTTATCTAACAGCACTGCAAAATTGAAACAGATTCTAAAATGTGTAATGTATTGGCAGGACTGAACCAGAAGGGAAAGATTTTTTTTTTTACAGAATCAGGGGGAAAGAGAGCACATACACATAGCTATGTACTGTGTACCAAAAGTTTGATAATTGCACTCCAAATTGCTACAAATCTCATCTATCTCTTAATATTTTGCAGATATATTATATTGTGAAGTACTATTAGACTGATCAGACAGTTCAACATTTGTAGTTTACTTGGTGGATTTATAGCCCACATTTTCTGAAGGAATTCAGTCTATCATCATGTAATCTCCACAGCAACAATCCTGTAAAACTAACTTCTTTAAAATGGAGTGACTGGGCCAAATTCAGCCTTTGGGGTAAGCATGGAATTGGAAAAGGGCAACTAGGTCTTTGTCTCATCCAGTGCTTAGGGCATACTTCCAAATTAAAGCAGCCTTGATGAATTGCTACTAAATCTTGGTTTGACCATTTAGAATGAAGGGGAGCCAATTTCATTGGGTAATTGGTTTGATTGTAAAAAAAAAAGATTTTTTTCTTAGAATTCAGTTGGAATCTATTTTTCTAACTTAAATTCATCATTCCATGTATTGAAGTAATAAAGAAAAGGTATTGCCCTTTTCAGTGTGATTTCCTATCAGATATTTAAAGAATGCTATCCTCCAGTCTATTTTCTCTTCTTACGTCACCTTCAATCTCATTTTATAGGCTTTATTTGTAATATCTAATCATCCTTGCTGCCTTTCTAAGTTTGTTCCTGTTTCTCTGAATCCTCCTTAAAGTGTGATGCCCAGATTTGGACACAGTAGGAAATGAAATATGATCAAAACACAATAAAATAGAACCAAGCTGCATTTTCCTTGTTGATTCATGTTCAGTTTTCCACAAGATTTTCCTACCATGAAATTCTAGATATATTAGCTCACATTAAAATCCATTTTTATGAGAATCAAAACATATGTTTGATTCCCCTCAGTCTTGTGCACCCACCGCCTGTGACACTCCAGCTGCTCGGCGGAGCGTCATGCAGGTGCTGTACGCTGCATGCAAGTGCACAGATGGCCCGTTTCCTTCAAATACAGGTAAGGAAAGAGGACGGGCAGGCAGGCCCTCCAAAGCACTGTTCCGGCAGGCACCGGTATGCACGTACTGGGGTGTACCGCCTGCAACCCACCACTGCAGTGAATGATCTGTAAGAAAGGATGTTTGGTCCACTTGCATGAATGATGGATGCGAATGCTGCCTGAGCCCCCAAAGGTCTTGACCTTTTTCTAAGATTGCTGAAGTTTATGGTGTTTTGGCCTACGCTATAGGTATCAGCAGGGGCCAATAATAGTTTGATCTGATAAGCTTAGGATGTTGTTTTGCTTTGGCAGCACATATATTAAAATTGGAACGATACAGAGAAGATTAGCATGGCTTCTGCACAAAGATGACACCCAAATTCGTGAAGCATTCCATATTTTTAGAAGAGCCGAGGTGGTGCAGTGGTTAGAGTGCAGTACTGCAGGCTGCTTCAACTGACTACTAGGTGTGGTTCGGCAGTTCAAATCTCAAGGTTGACTCAGCCTTCCATCCTTTTGAGGTGGGTAAAATGAGGACCCAGATTTTGGGGGGCAATATTCTGACTCTGCTTCTACAGCCCTCTCTAAGCAGTATATAAGTCTAAGTGCTATTGCTATTGCTATTTCCATATCCTTAAGGATTGCTCCTAGCAATTAGTACTCCTCACAAGCAGATGTGTCTGGGAAACATGCACGTGCTTCGCTTCTTCATAGTAGAGAATTACCAATTACCATCGCTCTTCTTTGTCACAGTTGCATCCTCCCCTCTGCCTTTTAGGGATTTATTGTCTTCCATTCTGCAACATCTCTTCTTCTGAATTATCTGAGCCCATTGCAGCCACAAAGGTCTGAAAACTATTTCTGAGTACATGATGCACAATATCTTTATGTACTTTTGTTTCTTGATTCTCTTGATTATTTTCACTTACTAGGCTTATTCCTTTCAAGGCTTCACAAATGGCTATGGCTATGGCTACAACTATCTGCTTCGATAGCAATAAATATGTTGGGCTTATCTCAAGGTAATTAATCCAGTCCAAAATTATACATGTGAAGGCTATCTTACATGCAAACTATGCACTAGGGGAAAAACAACAGCCAAGTTATGAATCCAAACTAAACTAAGTCAAATTTCCAGGAAAAAAAACCTGATAGGGAGGAGACTGCAGTAGGAATTTCATGGAGTCACCCCAGAATAGTATTATTCTGTGATATAAATCCATGATGATCTTTAGATAGCAGCTGCTTCTGATCCTGTTTTGACCCACAGCAACTTTGGTTTCCCCTAGCAGATTTCTCCTGAGTAATCTTGCAAAGTCTTGCTGTTCTTTGTGAAGTTCAGCACTTCTATTCTCTCTGCCCATTGTTGTTCACTTTTCAACTGCTGGACTATTTGAGGCTACATAGAGGAAGTTCCAGATTTGGGACAAAATTGTAGTGTTCATTTTAAGAAAGTTGAGGTCAGTGGTAACTCAGGTTCCATGGTGCCTGGCAACATACCGTAGATTTCTGGAAATGATTCATCATCTGAGGAAGGATCTTGAAACAATGCTATGATGGCATCTTTATTTGAGTTTCTTCCTTACAGAGTATTGATTCTACTATCAGTTTCCATTGTAGTGTTTCTTTACTGTTATGACCCAGCAGGAGCCGTTGGAGCTGCCACCAGACTCTGACAGCGAGGGGCCCTATAAGTCGGCTCTGGAGGATGTGGAGGACCCTGGACAGGGTTCCGACTCCGAGCAGGGCACAGAGAGGCTGGTTGGCCACCAGGAGGCGCCTGAGCCTTGGACCAGTGGGGAGGAGACAAGGGAGAGTGATCCGGACACCAGTAGTGAGTTGTTCCTGGATGCCCAGCACCGAAGAGCTAATAGGCGTCAGAAACAGTTGTGCAAGTACAGGAGGTAATTGCACTCAGCTGGTGGTCATTAGGCTCCTCTCCAGATTATAAAAAGACTGCTTGTGCACACGCCCCTCTTGCAGAAGTCAATGCATTGACTAAAAGTTGGAGAACTTTTGTAACTAGCTTGATAGGCTGGATTGCTGCCAAGGTTTGTCTGAGTTGCTGCCAAGGTCCTTACTTGTTTGTCATGCTTGGCTTTCAGCCACCAAGGTTTTGGTTTCTTGCTATTAAAGTACATTCCAGTTAAGTTTGTCTCGGTATTCGTTACTGGATGGAGGAGGGGGTCAGAACACTTTACTATGAACTGATAAATTCTTCCTCATCAGCTGAAGCGCCTCCTTATTGCTCCAATCTTCACTTTTTCTTCGAGAAGTATACAAGAAGCTTGGACCTGCTGTGAATATATAGGTCAAGATTCTCTCAGGTAGGTACACAAATATGCCACAAGCTCCAGGACATAACTACAGATTTCTATCCACTCATCTTTGGGAAGGGGGTTGGGGTGGAGCAGCACTAGGAGAAAGGCTTGTATTTCCACCTGTTTTTGGTTCTCAGATTAGCTAAAGTACAAACTTTCAGTCTCCAGAGAAAATTTGTTAGAAACTCTTCTGTCAAATTCCACCAGCAAACTCCTGTTTGCAAAAGTTAAAGTCTTTGACTTGCTGAATGAGTCAGATTTAATATGAAAACATGAGTCAATAGAATGGCACGATCAGCCTTTTTTCCCGGCAGCTATACAAAATCTGGCTACTATGTGGAGAATAAGATGTTTCATCTCATAAAGTAACAGCCTGACATAAAACCCATCTATTCTGCCTGGGCATTGGCATGGCATACTACTACTCCATGGCATACTTGTATGGCAATCCCTATAAAATAATGCTAGTAAGTTTCATTTCATTTCATTTATTGAATTTCTATGCCGCCCAATCCCGGAGGACTCCGGGCGGCTTACAGAAATGAAAAAAGAATTTAAAAGAATTATTAAAACAGTGGGACACAACAAGTTAAAAAGGAACAGAACAGACACCCAATCAGACGGGGCTGGACCACCATCAAGGGGTCAACAGCTCCAGGCCTGCCGGAAAAGCCAGGTTTTAATGGCTTTGCGAAAGGCCATGAGAGTGGGTAGGGACCGGATCTCCGGGGACAGCTCATTCCATAGAGCCGGAGCGGCAACAGAGAAGGCCCTACTCCTAGGCGTCGCCAGCCAGCATTGTCCCGCTGAAGGTACCCGGAGAAGGTCCATCCTGTGCAATCTTATTGGTCTGAGGGAGGTATGTGGCAGAAGACGGTCCCGTAGGTACCCAGGTCCTAGGCCATGTAGGGCTTTAAAGGTAATAACCAGCACCTTGAATCGTGCTCGGAGACCAATGGGAAGCCAGTGCAGCTCGCGGAGGATAGGTGTGATATGGGTGTACCTTGGCACACCCAATATCGCTCACGCGGCTGCATTCTGGACTAATTGCAGTTTCCGAACATTTTTCAGGGGCAGCCCCAAGTAGAGCGCATTACAGTAATCCAGTTTTAGTTCAAATGGGCACACACATTCAACTAAAGGGATTTTAGAATATCTTCCCTACAGAAATACAAGAGAGAGAACATTGTGCCCCATATGATCCACACCCAACATTTTAATTACTTAATTACCTTCTCTGTAGCTGCTCCGGCCCTATGGAACGATCTCCCCATTGAGATCCGGACCCTTACTACCCTTCCGGCCTTCCGCAAAGCGACTAAGACCTGGCTGTTCCGGCAGGCCTGAGGCTGTTGATCCAGCCCCATCTTAAGTCATGAATGTTGTCGAATTTTAATGTTTTTTGTATTCTTTGTATGTCCCCCCCCTTCCTTTTTTACCTGTAAGCCGCCCTGAGTCTTCCGAGATTGGGCGGCATACAAACCAAATAAATACAAATACAAATACAAATACTTCACTACATTAGGAAAACACTATTTACCCTCACATAACAGCTCCAAGTCACATTGCTCATACATCTTTAGTTTTCCCCACTATCTGTTGGATTAACATCTTTAAGTGAGGAAACTTCATGTATACAATTGCAAGTGTGAAGATTTATATACATGCATGAAGAGCAAATATGCAAAAAAATAAATTGCATGAGGGCAATGATGAATACATAATGATAGGCTGGAATTGTTTGCATATGAAAGTCAAATCTTTTGTAAAGCCTGGAGAGTCAATATGCCTAAACAATCATTCTTTTCCTTAAACTTCACTTAACATAAATGTGGGCAGGATTACATTCTTAAAATCCCACTGTCTAAAAAAGGTCTCCAAATCCCATGCTGCATACAGATTTAGCAGTGCATTAGGACCTTGGTAATATTGCTTAATATCTATTCTTCCACTAAACATTTCTGATGCAATATATTGTCTAGCATTACACCCAGACTATTTTTAATTAACTCATAGCAGCAGACATTCTCTCTGGAGATTTTCTCATTGTTTTAGCTGTTTCTTGTAGGAAAGCAATTCCTGGTTCCAGTTTAATTTGTTCAGTTGTATTTTCCTCATCTGTTTTCTTGGACTAGTGTGATTATACTTATGTTAAATGGGTAGTTGAAATTTGATACAACAATGCAAGGAACAAAAATGTCTCTTATTCTAAATGATAGATGCTATCACAAAAATATCCTCCTGTTTCTCTTGATTTAACATGGAACTATCCCAGTCCCCTAACCAGATTGTGACTTGACATATGCTTTTACCCCACCCAAACATTCCATATAATAGTAGAAATGTTAGTTTCCATAAATGATTCCTAGGATTTCCTCACACACCCTCTAAATGGAAGGGTGTAACACTAAGTACTTTGCAGCCTTTTAAGTTTTATTTTAGGCTGACTTCCCAAGCTTGTTAACCTCTGTGAAGATCCATGTGAGGAACATTCACAGATCACCACAATATTTCCAATGCTAATGCAAATGTGTATAATTGTGCCCAGCAAGAGAAAAAGCAATAAAGATGGAATGGTAATTAAAGCTTGCAGTAAGAAAAACAAAAGAAAAATGGGGAACAGGTTCATGGGTTAACTATATTTTTAGCAGCGCCAAAAAACAAAACAAAGCAAAACAAGCAAATAAAACCCCAACAGAAGGTTATTTGAAGAACTCTGTGCATCTCCAAAGCTGGCTGTCATATGTTAAGCAAGTCTATCTTTTGTTAAGAAAGCAGAAGTTGTAAATCAGCAGGGTATAGGATGGAAGATCTGAAGAACTTTGAGAGCCAATTTCATGTTGTTATTATTAAAGTTCTCACCTACGAGATTCAGGTTCAAGCTCACCCTTAATCATGGAAGCTCAGTTGATGACTTGGACCTGTCCCTCTCTCTCAGCCAAACTTCACCCACAGTGTTGTTGTTGTTGGAACAACAACAAAAAAGAAGTCAATATTACATATGCCATCTTGAGCTTCTAGGGGGAAAATGGGAATAAATCTAACAAAATAATTAAATAAAATAGTGACACTTTAGGACCATATACAAAGAGCTAAAGGGAAGACAATATTCCCCATACGCACAAACAACCACCATCTAAGGGCAGATTAGATTTTCAGGGTTACCTGAACTGAAATGTGGGGGTCATCTCCAGGAAGCAGCATATCCAGACCGTCCTTCCTCCATTCAATAGATGCCATGGGAAATGCAAAGACCTCACAGCCAAAGATCACATCTTGCCCAGTGGTGTTCCAGATATCATAAGGAGGAGATACAATAAGGGGCTCTAGGAAAGGCCAAAAAAAAAGATGTGAGAAGCCAAGAATATCTAGATGATTTGTCCATGAAGATATTATCTTTTCTGCTCAATTTGAGAGATGATGATTCCTTCAAGTTACCATTTAGTACATATTTTAAGAGATCCTTTAATCTTATGGTGATTAAATCACTCTCACTTTTTGATAGTTAGCTTGTAGTCAAGACCTGTCTTATTTTTATTTATTTATTTTTTGTAACATCTAAACTTTCAAAATGGCAAGGGCATGGGACCAGGTTACTTTCAGGACCGTCTCTCCTCACCTGTCTCATGAGGTCCAACAGGAAAGGCAAGTTCTAGGTCCCATCCATTAGGGAAAGTCATCAGGTGGGTCCATAGAGGAAATCATTTTCTATTATAATGCTTGCCCTCTGGAATATAATTCTTCTGCAGATTAGGCTTGTCCCAACTCTATAGGCTTTCAAAAAGACCATAAAAACCTAGCTTGGAACCAAGCCTGAGGCTCACACTGTGTGGTTAAGCCTATTATATTGATGAAATATGTTGTGCTTTACTTAATCTCAGCTGCTGTATTTGTTTTTTATTGCCTTTATGGTATTTTATCTTTTACTTTTTGATCACCGCCTAGAGTCATACGTTTGAGATGGATGGTCATATAAACAGAATAAATAAATGAACTATTGCACTATACTCTCTGTTTCCTTTCAGCGGAAAACCTTTTATGATTGAGCTAAATAGTGCTGCTTTGCCAGGCCATCAGCAGCTGTTATAAAGAATGTATTTGTATCATCGTGGCACATCTGTGAACAAGGGCCCTTGGCCCCTAAACGGTGGTCCGGGGCTTTGTCGCAGTCGTTTAAATGAAATGCTTTCTAGGGATGTTACTGCTGTCTCCTGTTGCTGGGGAAACATGACAGCTTTGTGGCAGCTGCTAATCAGCTTGCCTTGTTGTCAAATGCTTGGATTTGACTTAAGCTTTCTAGCTAACTCACTTCTCCTCTTGTTTTAAGCTCTGATGCCTGGGGAGAGACGGTAGCTGGCTGTTAGGTAGAGCACAAGTTCTGCATACAGAGTGACTTTTATTCAAGCTCTGGAACCTCCAGAGCTTTGTTCTGATTTTTACAAAGTTCAGTAGCAATGAGGTAGAATTTTACCTCAGCTTGCCCTGCCAGTTGGATATTAGATGCCAGTCTAGACAAATAACTTATGCTTTATTAGAAAGCAGCTTCTAATCTTTCAGCATTTTTTCCCCAATAACACGTGAAGATCACGTGAAGTGTTATTACCACTTCATAATGCCTTGGTAAGGCCACACTTGGAATACTGCATTCAGTTCTGGTCGCCACGATGTAGAAAAGATGTGGAGACTCTAGAAAGAGTGCAGAGAAGAGCAACAAAGATGATTAGGGCACTGGAGAGTAAAACATATGAAGAACCGTTGCAGGAACTGGGTATGTTTAGTTTAATGAAAAGAAGGACTAGGGGAGACATGATAGCAATGTTCCAATATCTCAGGGGTTGCCACAAAGAAGGGGGGGTCAAACTATTCTCCAAGGCAACTGAGGGTAGAACAAGATGCAATGGGTGGAAACTAATCAAGGAGAGAAGCAACTTAGAACTGAGGAGAAATTTCCTGACAGTTAGAACAATTAATCAGTGGAACAGCTTGCCTCCAGAAGTTGTGAATGCCCCAGCACTGGAAGTCTTTAAGAAGATGTTGGATAGCCATCTGTCTGAAATGGTATAGGGTTTCCTGCCTAGGCAGGGGGTTGGATTAGAAGGTCCCTTCCAACTCTGCTATTGTATTGTATTATAATTGTATTATGTAAAACGTAGCGTTTTGAGACCAAATATTAGAAACATTCACTTCTTCTAGTATCACAGTCTTATCTCCCCACGTTCTTTTCTGTTTCTCCACAACCAGCCTAAATTTGAATCCTAGTTTATTCCTCTATTTCAGGATATCTCCTTTCCTTGCGATAAGGAGATCAAATTAGAGGTAGTTCCTCCATCACTTGCAGGTCTAGTCCCTGTTTATTAACATTTTGTAATAGTGTCATCTCAGTATCTCATGAGATTTTGTCCATACTTTGTACCATTGGTAACTTCATATTTGGTGAGAGGAAATGGGATACTAATCCCCAAGCCTAGCTTGTAGCAGTCATTACAGTTATTAGATGTGTAATTTGTAAATGCTGTTTTAGTAGCAGACATCTAGAACACTATCTAGTCTGGTGTGATTTACCAAGTTTTGCTATACTATGAATTCCTGGAACAATATATCAGTGCAGACCAAGGTGTATGCCAGATGACACTTGATATCCCTAATATATAATGTTTGTTACACATGAAATATTTCTAGCACTTACCTTAACTCTAGCAATTATTTTTATATACAATTGCTAGGGCTTGTCTAGCTCTAGAAAGCAACAGTCTGTCAATGTGGAATTGTAGCTATTCAGGTTCATCTTAATGCTGAGGACTGTTTTACCTGGGTGAATTCATCAATAAGCACTGATTCCTTATCTTCAATTATTTAAATTCTTTTTAAAATCTTTACGGTTGCAACTCTCCATAGAAACAATAGACACACACTGACTGTGTACTATTAAGAAATATGTACAGTCCTTGTAGAGAAATATAAATGAAAGATAAATGGCAGTGCATGATTCAAAACCCCTGATTCAATCTTTGGTAGCAGCATTAAGGACTAGATAACAGCTTTTGTATGTGTGTGTGGTGAGGGACTAATGAAAATTGCAAAATTATTGAAACCAGGTTGTTCTTGCCCAATCTCTCTTATCCAATTTAAAACCGTCAGATTATTTACTTCACCAGACATTTTTTGTTTTGAAAATGTAAGAGCGTGGAATCATTGTTTCCCGTTTATTTTATTTTCAAAACATTTAAAACCAGTCCTTTCTGGACTCACACAGGCATTGGGGAGGGGACCGACAGTGGACCTTACCTGATTCACAAGGTCCTTCATGAGCTACAGTGAGATTAGCCTCAGGGTTGGAATTAAACACCTCTTGGAACTTGCAGATCTGAGCATATGTTTTGCCATCAGAGCCACAAAGAGCTTGGTTAGATAAACAAGTGCACTGGGGCTCAGGCACCTCTCCATGTTGCAGGTCTTCCGAATCAAGACGGCACTCTAAATGATCCCCGCATTTGCCGTAGAAGTGGTTGGTATGGTCCAGGTCACAGATCTGTCCTTCTAGATTTGCACATTCCCAACAACAGTCACAGGCATCCAGGACCACTCCAGCCAGGCAACCACGAGGAGTGGGGCATTCTTCCAATCTACATGCCACACAACTCTCCCCCTCCTCTAGAAGCCTCTGCCAGCCACGTTGCAAGTAATCAGGACCAATGGGCAGTGCCGAAATAAGTGCATCCCAGCAGAGAAATAGCATAAGAAAGGTGACTTGTAGAGAAGCTAGGGTAGCAGGTTGAGACATTCTCACTAGTTCCCTGGAACTTGGCACCTGTTTGTCACCCTTGCTTGTCACCATCTCTGTAGCGATGGAAGAGCATTCACTGCTCGCTCCTTTTCAAAACCACGAAGACATCACTGCCTGCAAAAAAGGGGAAGGAATTCAGATGCAGCAATTATTTCACCTATCAGTTACTGTAAATGAATACTTGAATTGGAACATTTTGAGAAGAATCTTTCCGATGCCTCC
Organism: Thamnophis sirtalis; assembly: GCF_051295495.1. Lineage (NCBI taxonomy): Eukaryota > Metazoa > Chordata > Lepidosauria > Squamata > Natricidae > Thamnophis > Thamnophis sirtalis. Next base: position 46,372,478 of record NW_028261391.1, read on the forward strand.
CATTGATGATCTAAACCACTTGTGATTTTTCTGGACCAGGATGAATGAATGACTCTTCTCAGTGTAAGTAGCCCTCAGGGAAATGATGCTATCAAGAAAGCATTCCAGTCTTTAAATCAGCCAGTGAGGGAGGCAGATACACCTCCCATCCAGGTTGTTGCAAAATGATGGGGAGACAACAGCAAAAGCCATTGTCATTTATGCCTGAGAGGCATAACAGGTTCCTGAGCAGGGTCACAGGGGCTCTGGTTTCATACCAATATCAGCACATGAATGACAAATATAAGACCCAGAAATGTCTGTGATGATTTTAGTTCTATTTATTTAATTATTTTTATTCTACTTTATTTTGCCTAGCTTGTACAATATTAAATTCAAGTTGACAGTCAGTAACAGGTCCATAGGTGGAGACTCAAGTGAAGAAATCTAAAACAGGGCACAAAATCATTGCAGAACTCACAGAACTTAAACACAGAATCACACTTACATAAGGAATACAGTTTTTATTGTATTACTTCTAAGCACATTGTTGGGTAAAATATGGCTAATATGTTTTTATTTACATCACTTCAACTAAGTAAAAGGATTCAAGGTTGATTGTTTAAATGATAGCTGATCAGTGAGGAGGTCAAATTCCTAGAGCTCCTCTTTTCTCTCTGGCACTAAATGATTTGGTGATGTAAAGCTGAACATGGTGACTTTTTATAGATCCCCTAATATGGGCTTTTAAAAATTCAACTGTATTGTATGTCTTGTATTGTAACAAAATGCACAGGTACAGTATGAGTGGTACCTTGCTCAGAAGTAGTAACTGTGAGAGGGATCTTGAGTCCGAGTGGACAACCATTTAAATATGAGCCGGCAGTGTGCAGCAGCTGTCAAAAAAGCCAACACAGTTCTAGGCTGCATAAACAGAGGGATAGAATCAAGATCACGTGAAGTGTTATTACCACTTTATAATGCTTTGGTAAGGCAACACTTGGAATACTGCATTCAGTTTTGGTTGCCACGATGTAGAAAAGATGTGGAGACTCTAGAAAGAGTGCAGAGAAGAGCAACAAAGATGATTAGGGGACTGGAGGCTAAAACATATGAGGAACGGTTGCAGGAACTGGGTATGTCTAGTTTGATGAAAAGAAGGACCAGGGGAGACATGATAGCAATGTTCCAATATCTCAAGAGTTGCCACAAAGAAGAGGGAGTCAAACTATTCTCCAAGGCACCTGAGGGTAGAACAAGAAGCAATGGGTGGAAACCGTAGGAGCCGAGGTGGCGCAGTGGTTAGGGTGCAGTACTGCAGGCCACTTCAGCTGACTGTTATCTGCAGTTCAGCGGTTCAAATCTCACTGGCTCAAGGTTGACTCAGCCTTCCATCCTTCTGAGGTGGGTGAAATGAGGACCCAGACTGTGGGGGCAATTTGCTGACTCAATTTGCTAACAATCTGTAAACCGCTTAGAGAGGGCTGAAAGCTCTATGAAGCGGTATATAAGTCTAATAAATAAATAAATAATAAATAAATAAATAAATAAATAAATAAATAATCAAGGAGCGAAGCAACTTAGAACTGAGGAGAAATTTCCTGACAGTTAGAACAATTAATCAGTGGAACAGCTTGCCTCCAGAAGTTGTGAATGCCCCAACACTGGAAGTCTTTAAGAAGATGTTGGATAGCCATTTGTCTGAAATGGTATAGGGTTTCCTGCCTAGACTGAGGGGTAGACTAGAAGACTTCCAAGGTCCCTTCCAATTCTGCTATTATATATCTTGTATGTCAGAATGGGCAAGTAGGTGGCCCTAACCTTAACCCCCTCTCAATGAGTTGTGCAAATTCAATTTAATGGTTTTAAACCAGGTGGGTGAGATTGTGTCATAAGCAAATGATGAAAAAGAATCATTCTTTAAAATATGCTTTTGGGTCAGCTTCCAAAAAGCAGTTAAATTTAAAACAATTCTTTTAATATTTTAATATGTATCCACATTTAAATATGGAAAAATAATATAAAGAACAAATGTCATACACAGGACATACAATCGAAGGGCCTCTTGAAAGTTTTCAAACGGCATATTGTAAAAAAGAAAATTTATATTTTTGCAAGTCTTTTTCCTGGAACAAAATGTTTCTCTCCTTCAGTATCTTGGATTAATTACATTTGATGTAACTGTTTCTGCCAATGATGTCCCATTTTTTAAATAGGGGATTTAATTTTTATTAGAAAATTTAGAGGACTTCTTTAATTTTTTTATTATGCAGCGTGACTGGAACAAGATGTGTGTTTTTTAATGGAAAAGCAGTTACTGCTATGATCAGTTGCTCTTTTAATGAAGTATTAAATTGTCTTCAGAGATTTAATATAACTACCTTTTTTGAAAAGCAGCATTGCTGTTTCCCATTACCCAATTACATAATGTTCAATTACTGAGCTTAGTCATTTAAAGTTAAATGTATAGGCCTGACTCCAAAAATGTCTTTTCCCCCACAAGCATTAGGATAAGACTAGTTTAGGATATTTCATAATCTGTTACTCAATATGCATGCTTAACTCAATGTTGTCTTTGTCAAAATTCTGACATTTCTATGATAATTTTTTCAATAATACCACTACTAGAATGTCTTTCTCTTGAAAATATCTGGATTTAGTTTAGAAATGTATGTAAAAGGAACCTGTTTATTTATCTACCCTTCAATGTGGGTAACTTACAGACGAATCAAACTAAAACCGCAGAAAGCACATACAAGAATTTGGAGAGGAGATTGAACCAAGCAAACAAACAATAAAAAGCCTTCAAAACTAGTGAAATTGTAAAGCTGGCAACTTCACAGTAAAACTAGATACTAGAACAATGCCATCCAGATGTTGCCCAGAGCATAGCATTGATACATGTTTAGTGAATCTGTCTTTTGGATATTTTAGTCCCAGCTCACTGACAATACTGTTAGCAGTTTGAATTGCCCACAGAAATAAATAAGTATTCAATACAGCTGAAATAGTATAAGAATAATATGTTCACCATAGGAAATGTTTGTTAAATCCCCCCCCCTTTCCTTTTTTAACCGAACAGTTTCTCAATGGAGCACTGTACAAAGACAGCCCCAGTGAGATTCTATTGCAATAGTTCAGGCTAGATGTTATTACTGTGTAAGTATAGCTAAGTCTTCCTTCATCCCAACTGGCATGCCAGTCTAAGCTGGAGAGAAACACCCCTATTGTGGCCTTCTCAACATCCAGAAATGTCAAACTGAGGAAACCTTCAACCAGTCAGATTAGTTTTTGGAGACAGAGCACCTATACACAGAACAAGCTGTGCGCACTTTCCTGGATCAGTAGATTCCCAAAAGCAACAGTACAGCATCTTACTTGGATTATGTTTCAATTTCTTAACTCTCATCTCAATTATTACTCATTTCACAAGTCCAGAGCCTCAATCACTTCCCCAAAATTTAATGGAAAGGAAGATAGAGCTGCTTGATTTCCTGTAAATGTCTAGCAAATTTTGTCAGTGTGGTAATTTTCCACAGGATCTTAAATGGAAGTGATAGCTACATGAGAGAAATAAGGTCCGATGAGTTAGAAGGCCAGAAACAAATAGTTCATGGGTGCGCCTTTGAAGTACAGAGAGAAGCTTAAGGGAGGAAATTCCAAAATCCCAGTCTCCCCTCAATTATTATGTAACATGCTCCATATGCTGGAATTATTAGCAGAACTATTTGGGCAGAAACTACAAGGAAAGAGACAAGTACAGTATTCAGAAATATTTGAAATGGAAATTATACATATGACAGTAGACAATAACAGTTGACAAATGATTGTAGAAAATTCTTGTTACTTCATGGTAAGGCAATCCATTTTTATCAATTTCAGCAACCATAATATTAGTTAGTGAAAATAGTGCAATAGCAGATTCTTTATAGAGATAGCTAACACATAAAATAAAAATTGATAAATCACATCAGTTGGATACATGTGCAGTTAAGAGTTGTGCTTAGGTCAGCTCTTTTATATTATCCAGAAATCTAAGAAGACTGCCCCTAATATTTATTTAATCTTTTTAAAGCCCCTCCTACATAACAACTGCATTAAACATTCCCCCCAATGGCCCAGATTATTCCTGAATGATACAAAACAAAATGTGAGAAACAGCTTGTGAAACAATATTCTAAATACTCTTCAACCAAACCTATATGGTTTTACAGAGGTTTATGCATATAAGTACCAAGTGTTCGATACCAGGAACTATGAGGGGGGTGTCAATAACTGAGGCGAAGCAGAGCTTAGTAAAGCTGATGGTTTATGTCTAATATTTAACAGTGCTAACAGAGCAGCAAAACCTGGTGACAGGCAACAGCTGATTTCCCCTCTGACAACTGCCTTTTATAGTCAGCTGTCAGATGGGCCAACCAATCAGCTTCCAGAACGGTTCCTGCCAGGGGTACGGACCAGGCAGAGAACTTAGAACATGACATTAAGCTTTACTTCATCTTCAAATTGATATAATTCTTCCTTTACGATTAGAGAAAATTAGAACCCTTTTGTTCATAATTCTTCCAAAATCAATGAGTCCATCTACTACCTTTCCAATAGTCCTAATTTTTCAACCCCCAACCTTTTCAATTTAAAACTAAATTTTGTCAATTTTAAGCACCCTCTTTATGTCCCTTTTTCTCACTGATCACAAAACACACTGTATTTCCATAACAAAGGAGTCATTCTAGAACAGTGTTTTTCAGACTTTCAGACTTTTCCACTTTAAGCTGTGTGGACTTCAACTATTGGAATTCCCCACTCAGCATACATTAAATGTTCCTTGTGCACATCAACCCACTGCCATAAGGACCATGAAACCAAAGATGAAGAACTCTGAAAAGGGTATATAAGAAGAAACATTGTTGCAAATTCTGAAGAAACAATCATGAAAAACAACCTTTTCCTGTCAAGGTCTCCTGCAAATTAAGGAGAAATATTTCTTTTTCTTTGTACATGGCAAATGTTGGCCCACTGACTGCAAGTGGCCTCAAAACCCTTTTCTGTACCCCCCCCCCATGCATTCAGAAATCACGCTACCAAGTCTTGACAGCATAGATAGGCATTAGTGCAATTTTCCTGTAAGTAACAGATGACGATAACAGAAAACAGTTGCACGTTTTCACCTAAGCTTAACATGCCTAAAATAAATCCTCTCCCAAATTCCAGCTTCGTAGAAGTCCTAGATGTGCTGTTTGTCAGTATTTTGCCTAAACCTCAGCCAATTGGTAGCTGGGGGGTGGGTGGGAGGAGGGAGGAAGAGAGGGAGAGAGAATCCCAGATACTCATTGGCGTCATTTGGAATGCTACTTAGAATTAAATATGGTTTAATCCTAATCCTGAACTAAATATTTTCCACATGATTCGAATACTAATTTTCTTAAGGTAACAACTATCCATTGGTAATCAGTGATTTGCACACTGGAAATACTAAGAATCGGTTTTTATGGAAGCTGTGTTAAGAGTGGTGGAACTTAAGAACTTTGGAATTCAAATAACTGGTTTGGATAGGTAGATCTAAAGAATCCTCAAAGACATGCAGTACAATACAATTTATTATAGGACTCTTTAATTGACAAAATTAAGTGTTGGTTATATCTTAAGAACTGTATGCAAAGCAAGAACAACACGAAAATAGATAATTATTAAGGGGGGGGAAGGGTACCATGTTGATTCCTGGCAAATGCCTAGACTAGTCCTTCTAGATTTCTTGGTAAGAGTTTCAGAAATGGTTTGCCATTACTTTTTTCCTAGAGCTGAAGGGAAGAAACAGCCCAAGGTCACCCAGTTAGTTTTATGCCTAAAGCAAGATTACAACTCACAATCTCCCCATTCCTAGTCTGATGCTTTTAATTACTACACCAAACTGGCTCTCAGGTATTATGACAGTTGCTGAAACCAGTCAAGAACACAAGCTTGTACAATATTTAAATCAGTGCTATTTCTCTGCCGTAAAGCTAAACTATTAATCCCCAAGATGGCCATTCAAGTTTATTGCACAGGACTCCCTTGTAACAAAGGCTGAAAGATCAAATAGGGACTAGTCATGCTGGGGAAAACATTCATCCAGTGCTCCATTATCCTGATCCACGATCATTTTTTCTCAGCTAGTCCATTCAAGATCTTAAAAGCTGTTTTGCCAGAGACCATGCAATAATCACACCTCTTGCATTGCACCAGAGAGCTAAGTGTTGTTCTTAACATCTAGCCCTTTGGGTAATGGCAGTTTGTGTCTGATTGCTATATTTAGGCCATGGGCAGGCTGCCTATAAAGAACTTTTCCCTTCCTTTCTCCAATACACTAGCATCACCAATGGCACCCATCACTCTTTTGCCTGGATTTTTAAAAAGATAATGCCATGGAATTACATACTAGTAACCATTTTTGTTCAAAGGACTTGGCGGGTAGCTTGGGTTGATCGTAATTTATTTGTCTGTTTGTAGCATTTATATCCCACCACAGTCCCAAAGGATTTTCAATGGTTTCACTAAAATATAAATGTTAAAAATATCTACAATGCAACAATCCCCCCCCAAAAAATAAATGAATAAATCCAGGAACAATTCAGAAAAACAGTCGAAAAATACCTCAGGCATCATGCCTCAAATGCCCTCTAGAAGAACAGCTTCTTCAACTGCTTCTTGCAGGTAGCTAAAACCAGGACTAATCTAACCCCATTAGTAAGTTACAATAGTTTATAGTCATCTAGTCACCAATATCTCAAAATAAGAGTAATGGAGACTGGTCAATCCCCCCCCCCCCGCTTAATGATAGTCATGATTAGTATAGAACAGCAACTTTAACCTCAACCTCAGCAACTTTAAGATGAGTGGATTTCAACTCCCAGAATTCCCCAGCCAGCCTCTCAAAGGTTGAGACACGTTGTCCTAGCAGATGCTATAACAAGGTTCCTGTTTATATTTGGTGTCATTATGAATGTTTCCCAAACACTGTAATTAACTGGCAACTTTAGTTCTTCCTGGATGCTTCACATCCTCACCTGAAGTGTTTGGATATTTTCCTTTGCATCTTAAAGTCACTATGCCTGTTTTTCTTTAGCACCATAATGTTATAGAATGAAGGATCAATACATGATTCTAATGTATAGCAAATTGTGGCTCAGAATGTTTTTCTTTTACAGATTGGAATTTTATTATTTAATTGATATATGTAACTCTGCTATATAACAATGCTTCTTTGTTTTCATCTTCAAAAGAAACTCTTTCTGGAGTTACAAAGAGAACTCATTAAAGATAGCTTTTTCTGTCAGATCTTCTATCTATCATATATCTATTTCATAATGCTGGAAGCTGGGAGAGAAGGCTAATATTTTATTTTATTTCATTTCATTTATATGCCGCCCTTTTCCCCAAAGGGGACTCAGGGGGGCTCACAATTCAAATCAGGGAAGGGGGGTACAGACAGGAAATAAAAAGACGAAACATAACAATACATAATTTAAAAACACACAACAGTCATACCATTCGAGACGGGGGGCAACACCTCTTTAGCCCCAGGCCTGTCGGAACAGCTAGGTTTTAAGGGCTTTGCGGAAGGCCTGGATGGTGGTGAGAGTTCGAATCTCCATGGGGAGCTCGTTCCAGAGGGTCGGAGCAGCCACAGAGAAGGCTCTCCTCCGGGTAGTTGCCAGTTGGCATTGGCCGGCGGATGGAATTCGGAGGAGGCCTAATCTGTGGGATCTAATTGGAGGTAATTGGCAGCAGGCGGTCTCTCAGGTACCCAGGTCCAATACCATGAAGGGCTTTATAAGTGACGACTAGTGCCTTGAAGCGTATCCGAAGACCAATAGGCAGCCAGTGCAGCTCGCGGAGGATAGATGTTACGTGGGTGAACCGAGGTGCACCCACGATTGCTCGCGCGGCTGCATTCTGGACAAGCTGAAGTCTCCGAATGCTCTTCAAGGGCTGCCCCATGTAGAGCACGTTGCAGTAGTCCAGTCTAGAGGTCACAAGGGCACGAGTGACTGTTGTGAGGGCCTCCCGGTTCAGGTAGGGACGCAACTGGTGCACCAGGCAAACCTGGGCAAATGCCCCCCTGGTCACAGCCGACAAGTGGTGTTTGAAAGTCAGCTGTGGATCCAGGAGGACTCCCAAATTGCGAACCCTGTCTGAGGGGCGTACTGTTTGACCCCCCCCCAGCCTGAGAGATGGAAAACTTGGCCAATTAGTAGGAGGGAAACACACCAGCCACTCGGTCTTATCCGGATTGAGTACAAGCTTGTTAACCCCCATCCAGGCCAGGTTCACCTGCTATTTGGGCTTTATAGACAAATAGACTTTTATAGGTAAACAGAAGACTCCAAATCCAATCATCCCAGGCTGCTCTGTATCACTTAGACCAGTTCTAAGGATATACTTTAGTGTTTCGGTGTCTCTTCGTAGTATCTCCAATCTCCCCAAATTTCTTTAATTAACAGCCTACCTTGGAAATTTATAATTTTGGTCTCACCTATCAAATTATAATGTAACAGTTACTATAGAAAAATACTGAATCATAAATCAGCTATTGAATTTCAGATTGAACTAATTCATAGATTAATTTGGCTATTTTCTGGAAAGCATGCTACACTAAATTCTGAACGCTGAGGCTAAATTGGTTTGACAGCCAAGCCTTCACAGAACTATTCTTTCTTTCTCTTAATCACAAGTAGACTTTTTGTTAGGCAGTCATTAATATTAGTAAACAAGGAATGATATTAGTAATATGACAGATCTTAATTGATGATGCCTTATAATGAACTATAGTTAACACGTTAGCTTAAAAAAAGAGTTTAAGAAGGTTCATTTGTCGCAATGTTAAATCACAGAATAAAGCTAAGTGCACATCAGAATAAATGGGATATGTTTTCTGTATTCCAAACAGATTCTTGATAAAACCTCTTGATCAACATTATTCTCAACCTACAAGTTTGATTACAATCATACAATTTTTTAATAATCTGGTTATCCAGGAAATAACTAGGAAAGGACCTTATACTTTGTAGAAGCTTCAGGTGCCAACAGCTTCACCCATAAAGAGAACTCTCTGGAATAATCCAAATGTTTAATGGATTCTAGGAATTCTTTATCTAATTTAATTGAAAATGTGAAGTCAGATATGAAATACTTATTTTTCCAAAAGTTCAAATACATCAGAAATGTAAAGAAACATCATTCCAGGAACTTTCGAGGAACAGAGCAGTTATTGCAGACTACAAGGAACATCAAGAAAAAGTTTCTGGATTTAAAAAAAGATCATCATGTAATCATCATATAATTCATCATTATAAGACTTATATCTGATCTAGATAGAAAGAATCTGGGGAGAGGCAGAGTAACTTATGATGGATGTCTCCTTCTTTTGAGAGCTTTCCTGGTCCTTAGCATAATACATACAATAAGCACAGCAGTTCCAAAATACCCCATAGTTTAAATCTGGCAACAACTCTGCTCTCTAAGCTTTGATGGACGTTAGAGACACCTACCTCATGTCAGACAGGGCAAAGCTGGCAGTTTATTCGAAATCCACTGCTCAGTTGCTTCCAGTGTTCTGAGTATCTCTTTCAGCTTAGGTTGTGTTGGATGGTGTTTGCCTTTTCCAAAGGATCAGCCTGCTGTTTTCACTGCTTAAACAAGGACCAATGATGTCACAATGAAATGTGATCCCCTGGACCCAGCCTTTATGGAACTCCCCCCACATATGCACATCCACAACAACGAAAACTTGCCTGATTAGCCACTAAATTTGCTTGTATGCTGAACAGCGAGAAGTAAACCCCAACAGCAGCCTCTCTCTCATCTCCACTGAGCAACTACAGTTGTAACTAGATACCTTGCACACTGCTTGTTTTAGAAATAGCCTCTTGGAGAAAAAGAACCTCCAATTTCTATAGTATAATGTGGAATTCAGCATATCTAAAAATATGTCTTGGGAGATAGATTTGCCTAATCTGCCAAAGCAAGAAGTACCCAGAAATTTCTGATGTGCCTATCCAGATCTGGGGAGGCAGGGAAGCACATATTTATAGAAATTATAGCAAGATAAAGCAATGTTAAATGGTTGATAATAGTGCTATTATTCCCAAACAGTATTCTATCATTCCTTTAGTTTATCTCCATTTGCACACTACCTTTATAAATGTAATCCATTTTATGAAAGCAAAGATTTTAGAAAACTAATGTTTAAAAGCCTGCTTCTAAAAAACTATACTATTAACATAAGCATGTCCTGCATCACCATTTTTTTCAACCTAAGCAGCCCAAAACAAAACAAAAATTATACTCTAGGAAATATGAGAACCAGAGAGAAGTCCACAATTGACTCTTTATGCATTTGGGGGGTTCCAAAAAGAATAAAGGCAGCTGTGTTACCCTGATTAACAACAAATCAAAACCATAAATTTACTAAGTAAATAAATAAAAATCCATATTAAACCAATGCCTTTAGGACAAAAGGTTTAGAAAATAACATTCAAGCTTTTGATTTTTCCTAAACTCATGGGGGGGGGGACGAGGGGAAGAGAATGAGACCCACTAGTCAACTCTTGCCTGTATTAACCCATTTTCTTAGGTGGATGAATAATCTGCTAGGGTGTTTAGATTCAATTTGGATAAAAATGTCTTAGAAGAAGAAATAAGGAAATTATTGTTGACCCCCTTTCAGAAACATATACATGCATTACAGATAAGCAATATAATATACAGAAAGAGTGTGGGGTGTAAAAACATTAAGAAAAAATATATTAAAAGTATGAGAGTTTTAAAAAAGTAAATAAAACTAAATTATATGAAGACCATTCACTATTCTTCTCCATACTTTTCTATCCTTGAAACTATCTTTGCTTTCATCACCTCTATGCAACACTTCACACACTGCCTTCTGTTCTTCAAATTTCTCACCTCTCTCTCCCTCTCTCTCCCTCTCTCTCTCTCAGAGGATCTCATCAACTGCATGACTTTCTCAAGCCTCTCATTCTTCTTGCTCTATTCACTCTTCTTCCATATATTTGTTTTGTAATTGAATCCTAATAGTTCTTCTATATAAGCAAATCATCTTAATGTACTTCTTATGTACAGTAGTGTTCATTGATTCAAGTTTGCATTCAAACACATTCCTTTAGACGCTATTCATTCATGGTCCTACTGGTTTTACCCTCATACATTTCCCTCTGCCTTCAATTTAATTTTATGTTTCTCCTGACATACTGAACTTTGATCTATAACTTACTTTATAAGTTGTGTAGATGTGTGTATTATCTTCTACTTTTTCATTAGCATTCATACATCTCACAGCTTCTCTACAGTATTGGTGTCCACAATTAGAAGAAGGGACTCAAAACTATCTCCATCCATTTGCTTAATGCTGGTGTTTTTTTCTGGCTAGTAATATACTGAAGATGAAGGGCAGAAAAGCCAGATGATAGCAATAGCAATAGCAGTTAGACTTATATACCGCTTCATAGTGCTTTCAGCCCTCTCTAAGCGGTTTACAGAGTTAGCATACTGCCCCCACAGTCTGGGTCCTTATTTCACCTACCTCGGAAGGATGGAAGGCTGAGTCAACCTTGAGCCGGTGAGATTTGAACCGCTGAACTGCAGATAACAGTCAGCTGAAGTGGCCTACAGTACTGCACCCTAACCACTGTGCCACCTCGGCTCTTATCCTCATAACTTGATCCCAAGTTGCATATACTAAAATCAAGACAGCATTGTTCAATTGTGTTTGGGAGCAGATGCAGTAGAGCAGTGCTTCTCAACCTTGGCCCACCTGAAGATGCGTGGACTGGCTGGGGAATTCTGGGAATTGAAGTCCACGCATCTTCAGGTGGGCCAAGGTTGAGAAGCACCGCAGTAGAGGAAGCATAGAGATCAACAATTTAAATTTTAAAAATGCATACCAGTAATGTTCTCTTCCAAACTAAGGATGAGTGAATACCACATTAAACTAATAAAGGGGAAAATCCAGAGTGTCCCTTAGTGCTCTTATAAATTTTATGCCTTAACTATTTTTCTCACTAATAAACTTCTGAAGTTTTTAAGCTCAACCTAGTGATCTGGTTGCCAAAACATGAAGGTGCATTTATAAATCTTGTAGTATCCCCATTCCTGAGTATCATTTTAAAGAATAACAATTTTCTCAGGTCTACATATGGAGGGAAAGACATCTAAGGAATAATCAGAGGGAGTTATACCCTTTATTCAGGATAGTACAGTTAACAGTTGCAACATAATCCAAAATGTTATCTTTATATTTCTGATTTATCCACATAATAAATCTCAAAACCAAATCTGTTTTTTATTTATAGCTGTTGTCATAATTCAAATCACCCTTTAGTTCAAATATCCTATAATTGCAAGCCATTTTGAAGAAGGGAAGCTTCCCCTGCCTGTCATTTAAATTCATAGTGGAACTATGAAAAATAGATCAGAAACTGTCATTATAATTTCAAGTATAATCAGATAAACTAGGATCTCAGTCAGAAAAAGCTCAAGCCCAAAGAAAATTCAACTCTCTCTCTCTCTCCCTCCCTCCCTCCCTCCCCTCTCTCTCTCACACACACAGACCAATATTTATGGGGCAACAAAGATAGAGGAACAACAATAAAACATTGTGGAGGAAAATAGTCTTAAGTTGCATCCATTTTGCCTGGCACTTAAACTTGGGCAGAGACAGTATAATTAAATGTTCATGATTGCCTCTGTTTGGTGCTTGTTCTCTTGTGTACCTTGGAAGAAGAATTCAACTTTTATGCTGTTTTTTCCTTTAAACGCTTAAGGCGTTTTATCTTTTGACTCATATCCACCAAAGAGGAAATTCAAAGAGGTGTTTGTATTTTGTTGTACTTTTTCCACTCTAGGTCATCATCAGAGTCTAGGATAGCAGATGTGTTTTATGGAGACTGCAATAATTAGGGAGGCTGGCAGCTCAATTTATTTGAAAAGAAATTACTCTAAGGGAATGATTTGAACAAGAGACTGACTGCAGAGTATGTGCTCTATGATCCTTCATGAAGTCTGGTATCACATATAAACTATTCTTAACTCATGGGCTTGCATATATATGTGCTGGGATCACACCCCTTTGGTTTTGATGGAAACTATTTTTGCACATTAACACTATATAAATAATTAAGAATAATCTTAAACATAAGACAAAGGTAGATGAAACACAATAAATGCTATTTTGTTCCATCAATGTCTTGCTGATTATTTCCAAGCAAATATTTATTTGCTTTTATCTTATTTATTGTACCAATGTTCGACTCGGAGTGGTTTACATAATATAATAAATATGCAAGAAAAACCAATAAGAAAGTCCAGAGAAAAGACCAAAGCCTTCTATAGCCAAATTTTAAGGGCTTGTTTAAACAGAGCCAGGGTGTGGGCTAAACAAATTTTGGGTGGGATTATATTTTACAATACACTAGTCCTGTGCCAAAACAAAACAAAACGTAACTAAGTCAGTGGAGATAGTGTGTCATAGAAACATCATAAAGGGTCAGTTGACCAGTTGGCTGTCAGAAAGATAAAAAAATAATTTAAAATAAATCCAGTCTTATATAAGGTAAAATTATCCCATCAGGTGAATTGTAAGAACAGAAAAATAGTTGGTTATCCATTTTTGTCTACTATTTACCCAAGAAAAGATGTTGGAGTGAAAGTGTGTTTTAAAAGCCCTGGTCTGCATTTTGCAACAGCAGAGGAATTTCAGACATTCATGAGGAATTTAGTTCTAATAAAAGGCTTTAGCCAAAAAGACTTCATTATTATGATGTAAAGTTAGCTGAAACAGCACTGAACAGATAAATGGTTGCCATGCTTATACAGGTGCAAGGGTAAAGTTTGAGTACAGTGGAGATGCATATTAGGCCACGAAACAGATAACATACAATCCTGTGTAGTATATTGCTATGAGGTTGTGCTATTAAATGCATGTTAGAAATGTGTAAGTGACCAAATGTGAACTAGCCAATGAAATGGCACCATTTAAAATACCATATATGAAATTGATAATATAAGCTGGCTTCTATGTGTACCTGGAAAGCCAGTTTGGCTAGAAATTGGGAGACAGTGAGTTCCAGTCCTGTCTTAGACAGAATTGGGTGACTTTGGGCCTAGATATTGTCCCACAGCCCTGGGAAGCAGGCAATGGCAAACCATGTCTGAAATCTTTCCAAGAAAACTGCAGAGACTAGTCTAGGCAGTCATCAGAGGTCAACATTGATTCAAAGGAACCTCACCCCCTCCCACAAATGTGTGTTTGTGATACTTGATGTATCCTGCCTGTTTGACCAAGATTCTGAGGACGCTTAATAACGTTTTGGAGATTTTTAACCTATGCCCTGAGTAGAGGAGAAAACCTGATCCTTGCCAGGGGACTGGGGATGGGTTCTCCAACATGTCCTAAGAATAATTGGCTGCTTCACCCTTTCAATTGCCAGCAAACATATCTCCTGCAAGCTCTTCTAGTCAGCAATGTGCCATCAAGGGGGGGAAACCCTTAGCACAGATTCTTGTGCCTAAGTTCTGAAAACGATCACATAGATGAACTCTAAATGTAAACATATTCCAAAAATGCTATTTGGATGTACTGCTTGCAGGCTTATTAAAGGTAGCAAATATAGAGGGGATCTTGTATCCATTCTATTCCCCTGTTTTCCAAGATGGACCAAGCCTGACTTTGCATCCTGAATGTGATGGATATGATGCAGTTATTTTCATGTGTTTTCCTTAGCCCAATTGCAATAGGTCTCCCTGGGTTATGAAGGTGTTGTCTGCATTGCTGTTATTTTTCTCCCTCATTAAAGTTTTGTATCCCTTCCAAGAAGTGAGGACATACTTTTCTTTTCATAGTCCAGGTGATAGGGTTGGCCTGACATTCAGGAAGAAGTGGAAGGCTTCTAGTGCTCTATCAGCTTGCCTTCTGTGGACCTTTTGGAGAAAGGGATGGAGAAGATGCTTGGCAAATGTTGGCCAAAAGAATATTAGATGGTGGCAGCAGCAAAGATAGGCAAAACAAATAGGAACTGTGGAGTTCTTGGTGTTCCAGTGATGATGTTACTACTTAGTCTGGTAATGAAACATCTGCAAGTAAACAACCAAGCTGAAAAAACATCAAGAAATCCACAGTTCAACCTGTGCTACATGTATGATCTTCTATTGAATAGAAACTACCCAGTCCTTCCCTTAAGTGCCCACTGCTACCTGCTTAACCAAAGAGGATGGGATTAGTATTGCTTTGACGTTTTGCTAATATTCCTCTGTCACTTCCTGGAGAAAGCAAGTGGAAACTTTGAATTCCTTTGACCTAGTGGATACCTACTGCAAGAACCATATAGTTAGTGTTGACTATGTTTAAGGAAGAGTTCACTATCTAGCATATGGAAGGAAACAGGCTTGAGTTAACTAAATAGTCTCTTTGGATTATCATTGTAGTAAAAAGGTTTCTCAGGATGTAAACTACTAGCACATGACTGCCTATTTGCAAATGGCAAGAAGAATGCAGGCTCTAGGCATTATGGTAGCATAGATAATGGACTATGACTTTCTGGCCTATCCAGCCCACAAAAACTCATTTCCTTTCCCCTTCTTCTTCCCCTTTCATTTCCACCTTGATGAACTCTAAGATGAAAATCACCTCTCAAGTTAAATGACAGAGTCTGTTTCTGTGGTGTGGATTTGCCAGCACTGAGTTGCTAGAGCATTCAGGTCTCTTCTCTATGGCTATAAGAATTCATCTTCCTTCTTAAAGTCTCGTTAGGTTTATTACAACACCAGCACAACACAATGGCTTCAATTACCATTTTAATCTACTGCAAGACCAGGGGACTAAACTAGCTTGTCTCAGGTCTATTATTTTTAAAACCAGTCAGAAATTAGTACTCTGAGCAACTATATTGGCAATTGGCCAGGTATCTGAGGAAAGGAGCCGGCAAATCTGCCTCTTGCCAGCACCTGATTTGGAAGCTGTTCCTGTGCAAACGCAGAGAAATCCAAGGGCTCCAGGCCAATAAATCCAAAGACAGACTTTTTATCCATTGTTTGTTTTATTTCTTCAAGAGATTCCTATGGAGAAACCAGGTGGCTCGGAGATCTAGGAAGAACTTTGATTGAAAAGTAAGAGCATAGACAATGCATTACTCTTGGGATAATATACCCAGGATATCATAACTTCCTGAATCCTGAACATTTCAATTTATTTTTAAGTGTCCAAAATTTATCTCTGGAGTTCATGAAGATGTATAGATTATTTGTTCTGAATTTTCAGAAATGAGATTTTTCACATATCAAAAAATAATCTCAGAATCTTTCATACTTACCACAATATTCCAAATTTCATGTATCTTCTTCTCTACCCATTAACTCAGTTAATATATTCATTGATTCCACCCTAAAGGATGACACTAGGGAAGAAATAACACCAACTTATTCCATGTTAGAATTTAGATCTTTATTGAGAATAAAAATCAGGCTTCTTTTAAAAAGATGCTTGTGAGGTTTCGTCCATTCGGGAGTAAACTTTTCAATTATATTTTTGATGGTACATAATCAATAAACCAATAAAATCTCTTTTTAATTAAAAAGGTAACCTTTAGTATTTGCATAGATGTAAGGTAAACTCTGCTGACAATACTCTACTGAACTGGTCACTGAAATGCAATTTAATCAAATTAAAAAGTGTACTAAACTGTTGGCGTTAGTCTTCTATCTGAATTGTATCTAAAAAAATGCAATTGCCCACATATTATCGGCTTCCTTCAAGTTTCCCAAAGGCAACAATGTATAATGTATAGCCATAAGGATTCCCGCCACCAGATTAACAATCGTAGCTATTAAGTAAATGAACTGTAACTGAAAAGACCTGAGAATTCAACTGTATATTCTGATCTGTCTGCCTAAAGATAATTCACCCCACTTGGCCAGGGACATCATACCATATCTGCAACTTTATTTTCCATTGTCTAACGATTCCTAGTGACAGTCTTGGCAATTTTACATCCTGAGATTTCTGGCCTTTCAACAGCTTTAGATTTTTTTAAAAATACCATGAAGAAAAGCAGAATGTCAGTGGCATGTATAGGGAGATTCATACAATGCACAGTGAAAGGTTTAAACTCTAAGTCAGGGGTGTCAAACCTGCGTCATCATGGTGGCGTCATGTGATGTATTGCGACTGTTTTCCACTTTGCTAAACCGGCCCTGGGCGTGGCCAGTGTGTGACGCATCCGGCCCGTGGGCCAGGGGTTTGACACCTCTGCTTTAAGTCAAGGCAGTTGTGGAACTTGGTTCTGTTAACCTTGGATGTGAGAGAGCTCCTGGATGAGATAAGGAAATATACTCTAGGAACATTTTCTTTATTATCCATCATGTACTTCATACTAAATATTGTCAATGGAGATTTGCTTTAGAATTTAAGCACTCACTAATCATCCTCATAAGAGAAGATCAAGTTAAACTTGATCTGTCCATCAAATCTCATCTGTCAATCTAGGTATAAGGCAGAGACTGATCAAGCCCAGGAAAAACAGTAAGATTTCTCTCAGGTGAGCTTTCAGAACAAGGAAATGCCAGCTCAGTTTTGACTCTGTTTGTTTTACCTCTCATGGGAAAGCCAGGCGTTGCTCTTCCCAGCTGGCTCAGTCAGGTAAACCACGACTCAATTTTTCAGAGATGAAGAACTGGAGATCCAGGAAATAAATTGCAAGCCAGATCCTAGTGAAACTTGATACAAATTAAAATATTGATTTAATTTTTTGAAAAATAATCTGAACTTTATTTTGTTCTGCTTGTATTCTGAGTGTACAGTATAATTCTGAGCAGGTGAGCAACCCCTAACAGATACTGTGCAGATATTAGCTCTGGTTTTCCTCCGTCCTTTTTTGCTTCATTTCCTGTTTACTTCCCTAATCCTAATACCTATTCTAAAAACTTGCATTTCTTATTGAAACATCCCCCTCAATCTGAAAATATTTAAATTTTAGGCACACTTCCTTCCTGCTTGGTAAATCTTAGGAGGAGAAAATGAAGGCAGGAAGTTTACCTATTTCCTCCTTCTGAGTGCAAAGATGGACTTGATTTGGAAGACAGGGACATGGCTGCATTTACAGGTATGGCCTCGTGTATGAGTTGGGAAGACACAGGGACGTAGGTGAAGGATCTAGAGCAGGGGTATCAAACTTGATTTCATTGAGGGCTACATCAGGGTTGTGTTTGACCTTGAGGGGCTGGGGTGGGTGTGACCAGGGTGGGGTGTGGCCTCAACATCAATTGTGTCAGAGGTGCCTGTGGTGGCCTGAGCACTTTGCCAGCAAAAATGGGCTCCTGAGCTCTATTTTCAGCTGTGACAGCCTTCTGCAACCTTCTGCCAGCAAAAATGGAGCTAAGGAGGGCCACGTGCAGAGCTCAGGAGGGCTGTGTGGGGAGCTCAAGAGGACCACATGGGGAGCTCGAGGGCCACGTGGGGAGCTCAAGAGGGCCGCATGGGGAGCTCAAGAGGGCCACGTGGGGAGCTCAAGAGGGCCGCATGGGGAGATTGAGGGCCGTGTGGGGAGCTCAAGAGGGCCACGTGGGGAGCTCAAGAGGGTCGCATGGGGAGCTCGAGGGCCACGTGGGGAGCTCAAGAGGGCCGCATGGGGAGCTCAAGAGGGCCACGTGGGGAGCTCAAGAGGGCCGCATGGGGAGATTGAGGGCCGTGTGGGGAGCTCAAGAGGGCCACGTGGGGAGCTCAAGAGGGTCGCATGGGGAGCTCGAGGGCCACATGGGGAGCTCAAGAGGGCCACGTGGGGAGCTCAAGAGGGCCACGTGGGGAGCTCAAGAGGGCCACATGGGGAGCTCAAGAGGGTCGCATGGGGAGCTCGAGGGCCATGTGGGGAGCTCAAGAGGGCCGCGTGGAGAGCTCAAGAGGGCCGCGTGGGGAGCTCAAGAGGGCCGCGTGGGGAGCTCAAGAGGGCCGCATGCAGCCCTCCTGAGCTCCAATTTCTATGGCAGAGGCACCACGGGCCAAATCTAAGAACTCCGTGGGCCTGAATTTGACACCCCTGATCTAGAGACTCCTTCCATGGGAACCACATCCTTCTTTATGAAGATATGCAAGCATGCTCCACGACACCAACAAAACATAATTAGATAGTAGATAATTCTACTCTCATTCTGTAGCCCAATCTATAACACAGCAGCTCTTCATAAAAACATTCTTCATTCTCGTACATACAATTCATCCTATGCTTCGCCCTCCCATTAGAGGCTTTGTTATTCAATGCATGTCTACTTTTCCTAATTCCCTCTTAATCTGTTCCAGGAACTGTAAAGCATCGTTGATCAGTCTATATTCAGTATCACTAATGAATCTTGGATTTTAGGAAAACATGAAGGAAAACATACACTGCAACATTTTTCTTCCCTGAATAGCCCAGCCATGTGTTTAGCAGATTGATTTCAAACATATACTTAGACAGAATTATCAGAATAAAGGCTGAATTTAAAAGCTCTCCCTCACACATACAGTAAACTCACAAATATGTATAAACATTTATTCCAGCCAATTCACAGATGATTTTATCTTTCTTTAATTTTGAAGCTTCTTCTTCCTTCTCCTCCTTTCTCCAATAGTCATTTTTAAAGAATGTCTTTTGTTTATTTTGATGTTATTTTAATTAATGAAAGGAATTAATTAGTATCAGGCAGCAGTTTTGTCACTCAAACTTTTTCCTTCTATCTTCTACTTTCCCCTTGAATTTCTTCTTCTTGGAGACGTAGAGAGCGCCAATAATAAAAACATACAATTTGCAATTAATTCTGAAGGCTTTGGCAAGGACTTTGTAAATGTCATTATAAAAAGAAATTTTATGCACATTGCCTGCTTCAGACTTCAATAATCTTCCCCAACTGGTGGCCACCAGATGTCTTTGGCTGCAGCTGCCATAGCCCCAACTGTACAAGCTTTGACTTTTCCAACTCAGAATCCCACCATTTGTTTTCTCAAACAACAATAGGAAAACGGGAGGTTAAAAAATTAGTCTACTGTACAATTATGCTATTGCTGTACTGAATGGATATCAAACTTACAGAGCTCTATGTTATCAATTTGAAAGGAAGCTTTGTGGCATTTATCCTGAGTTTAAATGTTAATTTTCTTCAATACAGGTAGTCCTCAACTTATGACCACAATTGAGTCCAAAATGTATGTTATAAAGTGAGAAATTTGTTAAGGGAGTTTTGCCCCATTTACAACTTTTCTTGACACATTTGTAAAGTGAATCCCTGCTGTTGTTAAATTAATAACAAGGTTGTTAAGTCAATCTGGTTTCCCCATTGATTTGACTGCTTGTCAGAAGGTCACCAAAGATGATTACATAACTCCTGGACACTGCAACCGTCATAAACGTGAGTCAGTTGTCAAGCATTCAAATGTAAATCGTGTCACCATGGGGATGCTAAAATGGTTGTAAGTGTGAAAAACAGTCTCAAGCCACTTTTTCAGTGTTATTGTAACTTTCAAAGGTCACTAAATGAACTGTTGTAAGTCGAGGACTATCTGTATGTAGAAAAAGTGGAGAAGCAGAGAAGAGAAAGAGAAGCAAATGTCTGAAAGCTCACATTTCCATGGATTGATTTACCCCTCTGATACATGAAAAACACGTTAGTCTTTTCCAAAATAGGCAGCTGCAGTAAAAGCAGTCCTGGGAAAATCTCCCTTGGACTTTGCTAGACTCCATCACAGAAGTGCAGATGCTCCACAATTCCTAGGACAACTCACAGGAAACAAATGAAATGTGTAAAAATCTATAGATTAAGCCCATAACATATTGAAGTCAGGCCCTCCACGGGCCCTGCTGCTCCAAAACCATTTCTTGCTCTTGCCAAGCTGAACTTTCTCAGGGTGAGAAATCAGACTCTTTCCCCATCTGCATTAACTGCAGGAGGGATAAGTAAGGGGGCTCTGGCCTGTTGGCTTATCCTGGGCATATTCTGGGCTGCCTTCCTGGTAGAAAGGTCCCTCTCAGCAAATTCTTCCAGAAACCATTTTGCATGCTGTGACCAACCACACTAATTTCCCAGAGTTCTTTTCCGAGCGAACACTCAAAGGCTACGAAAGATTGGCCAGCCCTGTTTCTAAACGATTCCATCCTTTTCCTTTTGGAAATGCTTTCTATACGCTTTTCCCTTTCTAGGCCAGAGCTGGATTTTCCACAGGCCCCATATATTTCTATTCCACAATTTAGTAATTGGCACATTTTTAAAAGGCCATCAAATAGCATTGGCAAAGGAGTTGCTGTTTAGCTTTGCTATACAGTATGCTCGAAAGGCCCCTGCCTACACCATGGGAACCCTGTTTTGTTTCCCAAACCTTTATGAGCATGAGATTAACAGAGGCTACAGGCCATGTGAAGCTTAGCCAGAAACGCCACTGAATGTGTTGCCTGCCAAACCATCACATCCTGTTAAGAGAAGACTCTCACAGCACTTACCTTGGCCTCTGTGATGTTGTTGGGATTGCTTCTTTTTTGGTCTGCACAGTAGAGAGAAAAGAAAAGGAAGGATTTTGTATGTGCAGGCGATTCTGTGGCAGGACCATACAAAAATGGTTATATTGAACTCCATATTGGGATCTAGCACATTTCAACTATCATTTCTGTCCAAAAGCATCTCCTAGTTACGAATTCTCCTCTTCCCTAAGATGTAGACAATGTTGTTCTTCCTGCTGACTAACATGGACAGAGCTACTATATAACTGGTAGCATTTTGTAATGTGATAAATTATTTTTCTATGGTTCAGTGATATACTGCAAGTTTTATTTGAGTGCACAATATATAATAATATATACAGTATGTTGGATGTTTATTATTCCCATTCCCATTGATTGTTCTGGGATATTCTGTTCAGTGTTGGATCTAACTTGCAACCTTCCTCCTTCATTCCTGCTTTAATTGGTGATGTTCCAGTTAAACTATTCCAAAACAGTCCTGGTTATATTGGAGGGAAAACTCTATAACTCTGTCCCCGAGCTTCATAGGTTGCTAGTTAAGAGTCTGGGTGCAATTCAAATACTGGGTTTGATCTTTAAACCTACATGGCATGGGAACAGATTATTTGAAGGAACTGTCCAATTATATTTACCCATTCACCAGATCAGGCATGAGAGGTATGATCTGGCTCCCATCTGCAAAAGAACTCTGGTAAGACCTAGTTGGCGTGCTTTCTCTGTTGGGCCTCTCTGCCCTCTGGAAGATCATTCCCTCTGAGAAGAGGTCAACTATATCTCTGTTAGTCTTCCAGAAGGCCATACAATATGGGTTTTCCCTTTGTGGATCCAAGGGGCAACTTTTTTTTGAAACCAGTCATAACATTCTGTAACATTCTTGTAGTTGTTCTCTGCAGTCATTGGAAAACTCTAAGGAAACTTTTTAAAATTACCAAATAACTGTTGAAAAGTTACAACTCATGGGTCATTCCCCATATTAACAATTCTTTGCATTTTATAGATAAAGAATTGTTATTAATACAGCTGTGGCTTTCCCAAGACTACTCATCAGGGAACGTAAATTTTTTTGCCTGGCTATACATTTGGAACTTTGAGAACATATAGAAGGTGTAAAATTGTTACCATGATGACAGGTACCACAAATTACACAGCCTGTTTACAAGAAGAAAATTGATTTCAAGGATCTTCTCTATTGTTCCAGTAGGAATTTTATGGGGTCAGATAAATAAGATGCTGGAGGTGATAATTTGTTTGGCTAATTTTTGCATTCATTTTTCAAGAAGTTAAAATAATTAATATTGTAAAAGAAAATCAGATGTATATAGCATGTCACAAGAGAGCTGACTGGGACATAGTGGAGTTGTTGGATACTGTATTATCCTGAAATCTAATGACCAGATTTAACTCCTACCTGTGTTCATAACCTACATGCATACCAGTGACGTGCAGTCAGGGGAGGCAGGGGAGGCAGGGCCTCACCACTGTCATCATGAAAAGAAAAAAAAATGTAAAAGGAAAAAGGCTGAGGTAGTTGCTGCCAGAGTCACAGTGGATGACTCTGCTTAGTGCTTAACTAAAAAAGTGCCCTCTATAGGGGGAAGCAGGAGAACCACGTGCCTCATTTAGTCTATGATCACTCGAGCAGAATTAAGCAAGGGTTAAAAGCCGAAAAATTCCTTATGTAGATGAGGCACTTGGTTCTCTTGCCTCCTCCTGTGAGAGGGCGTTTTTTTAGAGGCTATTGTAAACAGTTAAGCAGAGTCATCCATTGGGGACTCTGGCAGCAGCTAGCCCAGCCTGACCTCAGCAGCTCTTGCCTTTTTTCTTTTACATTTTCACATTTTCATCATGGCAGACAAGAGCAGAGTTGAAATCCTCTGTGAAACAGCTGGAAAAGGTATGTGGGTCAGAGGGAGGGGGAGGAATTCAAAATTAATGTAATTTGTAAGTAACTGTATTATTGTAAGTAATTTGTGTGTGTGTGTGTTTTACCTGCCTCTGCTGGCACTTTTTTTATGTTGGACATAGCGGCAGGGCTTTTGGACATAGCGGCAGGGCTTTTGGACATAGCAGCAGGGCTTTTGGATGCCCTGGCACTATGCCGACATAGAGGCACCCCGCGCCCTGCAGCTATGTCCAACATAGAGGTGGGATGCCTCTATGTCGGACAGAAGTGGCGGGGTGCTTTCTTTCAGCTTTTGCCCTGCGGGGCAAAAGTCCTCTACGTTGGACATAGCTGCGGGGTAGGCAAAAGCCTAAAGAAAGCGTCCTGCCTCTATGTTGGCCATAGCTGCAGTGCAGGCAAAAGCCACTTTCTTTCTTTTTGCCTCACCAGCCATAAATCTCACCTCACATCACTGATGCATACCCTACCATACATACACATGGTCCTATACGTACCCATGATTCTACCCAGCACAACTTTTCTTTATCCCTTCCTATAGGAAGTTAGCACTCACCCCTCACCTAGGCAAATGAAATATTTTAGGAAATATAAAAAGGGCAGAATATTTTCCCTAAAAGGGAGGCAGAAACTCAGCCCCCCTCACCTTTGTCAGTGGGCCATTAAGACCTGAGCCAGTTTATTCTATATAACAAAGATCTACCTCCTTCAGGCAGAGCCATAGTGGGAATTGCCCAAAGCCCTTTTATTACATCATCACCCAGCAAGGATCAACCAAGCTTGGACTCAGGACAGCCTACAGAGTTGCCCCTGCATGGCCCCATGGGAGTCTGACAACCAATCAGAATACAAGCTCAAATTCAAAAGTCCAGAGAGAGTATAAAACTCAGGCACTTTCAGCATCTCTTCCTTTTTTTTTCTTCACTCAACATTTCAAGGCATGTTATCCTGTCCACCATTAAAACCATCTTTCCAAACAGCCACCATGTTTCCAGTGTCTTTCTCCCCACTTGGAACGGAACCCAGAAGGACATTTCTTCCAACATTAATTACTGTTTAGTAATGTTGGAAGAAATGTCCTTCTGGGTTCAGTAACTAATATAATTAGTTTAGTTATTAAACTAACAAGATGCTTTCTAGAGATCTTGCACTATCCTTTCTCAAAGTTAAACTCAGGAAAATTTAAGTTTAAACTCCCAGACTAAAGAAGCCAGCACCTGGTAGATGACTTCCCCCCACCTCCCAGGTTCCCTGGGGCATCCAGTTGCAATGCATGTTTTCTCCATTACAAATATATGAGTATTACTCTGTTTCTCTCCCCCCCCCACTCCCAAAACAAAGAGGTTATAGAAGCATTAGTAGGAATGGACCAAGCTCAGCTTCATTTAGAATCTGGAAAAGAAGGCCTGCCATTAACTGTAAGCGCTACAAACAGCTGAGGGATTTCTAGCATGCAGACATAATTTAAAATGCAAGGATCCCATCAGGAACTATTTCTGAGGTTGGAAAAACAAGAAGTATATTTGCTATACATTTCTGCTGTTGTGGCTACATCTCAGTTTAGCGAGCTGACTAGGAGGACTGCAGTAAGATGTGGTTAAATTACACTTCCACTTAATTAAGAGATTAAGGCACTGAGCATTATTCTCATGTGGCTTTATTGCAAGATAAAGTAGAATGAAACAAGAATAGAGTTAAAATGACTGATTGAGATATGAAGCCTACAATAGTAATTAGACCATTCATAAATCAATTTACAAGAATTGAAACTTAGAAACTCATTGACACTAACATCCTCACTACTGCTGTCAGTAAGAATGCAATTAAAAGAATCAAATTTTCTTGCTGTAGTATCCAGTTTAGCATCCTGAGGTCCTTCAGCTATAGTGGATTTCCATTAGTGCTAGCTACAAAGCTAATGACATGAGGTTATGGCAGTTATTGTCCAAAACATCTGGAGAACATCAGGTTGCTTTTTCCAATTTCAAGTTGGTATAGTAATCCCTTTTGTGGGCAGTTTCCTGGAAATTTGAAACAGTCAAATATACATTGGAATGAAGCATTGTTGTTTCCCTAAAGTGGATCTAGAGGTTGGATGAGCCTATCAATGTGATTTTTTTAATATGGTCATTACTGTATGAATTTGCTTTGATTGTCCTTAAGCACTATTATGTTCTTATGGTATTATTTTGTTCTTGTTTGTTGTTCTCATTTGTTATTGTTATTATTTGTATTGTTATTTTAAACTTAGTCTTAACTCATCAAATTGCAATTAGTAGAGGTAGGCAGTTATATAAATCAATATAATAAGTAAAATATTAAATAACTCAATTGAATAAATTATAGTGAAGTTTGATAGAATCTGACTTACAATACAATACAATAGCAGAGTTGGAAGGGACCTTGGAGGTCTTCTAGTCCAACCCCCTGCCTAGGCAGGAAACTCTATACCATTTCAGACAGATGGCTATCCAACATCTTCTTAAAGACTTCCAGTGTTGGGGCATTCACAACTTCACACTTGATCTGTGTTTTTGCCTCCACATCTGTACCAGAATTCTGCTTTCATTAAGATTTCATATTGTGTTGCAAGGTATTTTGGCTTAAAGGACAAATAGTCTGAAAAACAGCTTCTATCCCAGAACAGTAACTATATTGAATTCTACTGTATAATGCAATATCAGGGGTTTTCAATTCAATTGTATAGAATGTGAAGGATATGTATTTGTGTTTTATTTGTATAGTTATAATGTACACTGAAGATAGCATTTAATTTCATTGTATGACGTGCAATGACAATACAACAAACTAAATATTAATTAATCGTCAAAACTAAAATATATTTAAAAAGAGGTGTCAAAAAGACATATGTAAAGATGATGCATTTTCAAAAAAAAATCTAGTTCCCAGTGCAATGTCTAGATGGAATAACTAAATTAATGAACATGATTGAAAATGATAGGTTTAGGAAATAGAAAGAGCCAATTAACCTTTTGCTAAACTGAGTGAAAATAGGACATGTCTAACTGGAGGGAACATATTAATATTAGTATGTGAGGTAGCACTTTGATGCAGTCCACCAAGTTGCAGTCCAAAAGACTGGCAGTTGCATTCATTTTCCCGATGCCATCATGTTCTATATCAGTGTTTCTCAACCTTGGCAACTTGAAGATGTCCGGACTTCAACTCCCAGAATTCCCTAGCCAGGATTCGCTGGCTGGGGAATTCTGGGAGTTGAAGTCCGGACATCTTCAAGTTGCCAAGGTTGAGAAACACTGTTCTATATATTAGTTATATATTTCATCCATACATTCAGGGTAGACATTAGATACAATCTATAATATCCTATAGTTATGTATTTCCATTTCTGTTCACTTTCTTGATTCTGGTAGAAAAGATAATGTAAATATTCTGCTATTAATGATGCAGTGGATTTTCTGGATAACTCATGATGAATAATTTGCATTCCATCAGAAGTATCTTCGGGATATGGTAAAGAAAATCGAGATGGCAACAACAATGGTAGGATCGAAGCTCTGCCCATTTTTTAAATGTGCGTCGTAAATTGCATCATTTTGGTTGCCATCTTGACTTTTCACCATACTGCAGACACGCCGTGTTCAAAGACTCAAGAGTGACCCCAGTTTGTTTGTTTTTTTCCATGTTGTAGTTAGGTGGCAAACAATCAATATTTAGCAATGTTTTTGAGATTCACCTGATTCAATCCTTTGCCAAAGGGGGGGGAGTGTTTTCCCCATTTATAAAGAGTGGGGGGAACCCAAAGTACATAACCTGAACTTCTGAGAGTTTTTTTTCCAAAAGAAAGAAAATGAACACCCCAAAAGAGAGTGGTAAATAGCCTCCTCTGATAATATTATCACATCATCGCTATGCATATACAAGGCAATGGAGAAAATAACACAGTTAAAGGCATGGTCACCTGAAGGAAAAATCATCTGGTCTTAATTAAGGTGTACTAGAATCATAAAATGCAACTTCTCTGGGGTGGATTCCTAGCATTGAGCAGTCCTAAAGTAAGTAATAAATTACTCCTTCAGACTTTTTCTGCCTTTTAGCTCTACAGAACAATGTCCCCCTTGCCCCTCAAATGTGCATCATTTAACATTGCAATGAAAGCCAAGCTATTTAAGCCAGACCTCTGGGTAGAATGACTGAAATCTGTTCCACTTCTGAGATGACAGGACAGAACAGAACTGTGTTTTTTTAATGCAACTTCTTCCCCTCCTCATCCTCTTCTCTCTGAAGGAGGAGTGGAGGTGGGGACAGCAAAACCATTGGGAGGGCATTAATACATCCAATGCAGTCATGCCTAGAAGGAAAACCACTGAAACATGAAAAGCTCATAATAGCGTTTGCAGACTTTTTTCACACATTGCTGAAAGAAACAAGTGCCCGTTTCTGGGCAAGGTCTAGACAAAAAGTCTGGGTAGTTAGAAGCCTATGTTAATTACATAGCTGTTGCCAACTGGCTGCCTGTTTACTTGTCTGCCAAATGCATGCCTACATCATATAATTAATGCACGTGAAATAATTTTGTTCAATCCGAGAGCTGGCAATTACTTATTTTCATTCATAGTAAGTAGTAGTTCTTTCAAAACCATTTGCTTTATTTCCTTTCTTTTCATAATAATAAACACCTCCCATTTTCAGTGGCTTGCAACTTTTGTTCTGAATATTTTTGCATTGACCTTTTTCCTTCATAGTGCAATGCACACACACACACACGCCTTCATAGTGCACTATATATAGTCCCTGATCACACTATCATTTTATCTTATTGACGGTGATGACCAGATGGTTTGTTGATGAAGTCATTTCTGATCTGATCCATTCTCCCCGCTTGAGAAAGGACAAGGCACCACAGAAGTATCTGCTTTACTGTTGTAGGAAGTTAAAACCCACCCCACTCCTAGAAAAATGAAACATCCTAGGAAATATTGAAAAGGCAGAATATTATATTTCCCTGGATGTGAAAAGGAAGAAACATGTTTTAAAGACAAAGTAGCTCCCTGCAGCTTCCTGCCCACCCACTTTGTCAATGGGCCATTAAGATGCCCAAGCCAGTCCCTTTACATAATAAAGAGTTCTCCCCTTCAGCTCCAGGGTGATGGGATTAAGGCATGATTAGCCCCCTCACCACTTGGCATCTGAGAACTCAACCAAACCTGGATTCAAAACACAGCCTAGAGAGTTGTCCCTGCATGGCCCCATGGGAGTCTGACAACCAATCAGAATACATTTTTTACACAGAAACAGGAAACAGACAGGTGGGGCTGAACAGATTGTAAAAAGCCCAGCAAGCCCCTTCCTCACTCTCTCTTCGGCTCTCTTCTTCTCCACCAACATTGAAGGATGTGGTCACCTTTTCTGTTCAGGACTCAAGCCATGTGGTCCTGTCCACCATTAAAACCATCTTTCCAAGCAGCCTCCATGTCTCCAGTGTCTTTTTCCTCACTTGGAGCTGAACCCAGAAGGACATTTCTTTCAACACGGTATAAGGAATATTTGCCCTTTTCCAAAGTAAGTTGTTTTCTTTAGATGCTCAGAGCTACAGGGGTTTCTCATGAATGAAAATGAAAACTAGTATGGTAAATTCTGAATTATACTTCTTACTGTTTTCAATTCTATTTTAAGTTGATTTTGTATGCCAGTTTTAACTCTGGTTCCCAAATTCCTGTGGAAAAATCTCACTCTGTCATTATGGCAAGTAGTTTATTCCTGAAATAATTCTTTCGTTAGGAAAGCAAAATCCTCTGTTTATTTGCACAAAGTGTAGCAACATTTTTGGAGTAATGCTCCAAAATCTTTGTTACTGTGTGAAATTCCCAGTGTAGAGGCTGAGTTTTTGACAAAGAATAGGGTCCTTCAAGACCAAGATCAGGTTTAAACTATGACCTGCGTTGGCCAAACTCAAACAAACAAATATAGTTAGTCTTCAACTTACAACAGTACTTTTAGTGACTGTTCGAAGTTACAACAGCACTGAAAAAAATGACATGATCATTTTTCACATTTATGACCATTGCAGCATGGTCATGTGGTCAAAATTTGATTGCGTGGCAACTTGTTCATATTTGTGAGGGTTACAGAGTCCAGGGTCATGTGATCACCTTCTGAGACCATATGACAAGCAAATTCAATGGGGGAACCAGATTCACTTAACAGCCATGTTGCTAATTTAACAACTGCAGGGATTCACTTAACAAGTGTGGCCAAAAATAAATAAATCATAAAAATGGAGCAAAACTCACCTAACAGATTTCTCACTTAACAACATAAATTTTGGGCTCAATTGTGGTTGTAAATTGAGGACAACCTGTACAGGCATTTGGGTTTGCAGTTTAGAAAGAAAACACTTCCCAAATTCTTTCAGTAATAATTGAACTAATTGTATAATTCTAAGAAAGAACAAAACCCAGTGTGTTGAAAGTGTATGATTATTTCATACAGATTGCCAAATATTCCAACTACTCCAAAATGTTCATCATCCCTGTGAAGGAAGAAAGACAAGCATTAAAGTTTACTTAAAGCTCCCAAAGAAGCCGTTTGATTGCTTGTAAGATACACTGAGTTGGGGAAAGCAGCCAAAGGCCATCAAACCTTTTAGTCTATTTATACTAGAGCTGATAGGTTCATGTTTGTAGCATTAGGGTCCCGAGGTTGAAGATGAAAGAATGTAATCCACTCACGGATAGCTGAACCAACAGAAGTTTATTGAGTAAAGCATTCCATGGATAGCAGAATCAACAGCAGAATCAACAGCAAAATTATTAATCATGAAACATCATTCTTATAGTGTTTGCAGCTTCTTAGTTCTCACCTACTTTACGTGTTACATCATTATTGGTTAACAAGTCTCCAAGGCACAATAATTGGTTAATCATTACATCATTGGTGTTCGTGAGAATGTGCATGTTCTCACACACCGAATGAATCAAGTGTTATACATTCAAATGAGTGAATGTTACAGGTTTATTACGTTGTATCATCCCATGCCCTTCATGTCTGGGAAACACTCTGCAACAGCAAAAAATACCTGACAAGCAAAGATTAGCTGCAGATTTGCTGCAGTTTGAATTTACACGTGTAACCTCAGTTCTAAGGACCATCCAGATGATTCACTGTAAAAACCCTACACATGTTGACTGGTTCCCCAAGTGCACCCTTTCTCTACAGATCATTAATAATGATTTCAGACTCCCTGTATATTCTGACCCCATCACAGTTTGTGTGGCTACTTTGTCAATGAGATTCAGCAAAGTATTGTCTCTCAGAAAAATGTACTAACCTTGCTACAGCAGCCCTGCTTAATTAGCAAAAATATTTCAAAATATTCATGAGTGGCAGCTAGGGATTTAAGAAAGTTTTGTCCTTTAATTTCCTTAGCAAATTATCATTCCCCTCAGAGAGCTGTCATTTAGAACATGTAGACACAGATGGAGAAAGCAACAGCCTTTGGAGAAACACCACAATCTCCAAAATGGGATTATTGGACTAAGGAAAAGTTTTTTAAAAAATAAACATGGAAAAACATGTGACAAGCAGGCCCTTTTTTGTGCATGTCATTTACATTTATGAAGAATCTTTTTTCAAGGTTTATAATCATAAAAGCACAATCTTTGTTAATTAATTTTAAAACCTTCTTTGGAAAAACTACTTGAATAGTAACTCAACAAACTCAATGGCCATGGAAGATTGACTGTTTGCTGTACCGATAGGCAAAACTAGGTAGAATATTGTGGAAAATACCATGAGTGCACATGGTTGATTGACACATTGAATGCGAATGACAAGCTTCCGAGTAATGAACCCAACCAATTCAACTTTGAGATTTTTAGCTTTCTCAAAGAACTGCTTTGAGTACATCATTTTGACACTGTTGAAAAACACAGCCAGCTCTAGCTATTTTCAGTGCTTTCAGTATAATTAAAGATTAGACAACTCCCTCCCTCCTTGTCACAAGTCTCATGTTGTCCAGTTAGGTGTTCTGGCACTGCCTTGGTAACCTCTTCCAGTTTCTAGCCAGCACCTGTTGGGATGACCTTGGTTACCATGAGATAGTAATTTGTTGATGTCTGGTCTGACACTCCAGAACTCCCTCCCCCACCCCCAAAGTGTATCAAGCTGAGAAACATAGAAAATGGCTGTGACAGGCCCAATCTATTTCGAAGTTGACAGAGAGTCCTTTATGAGTTACAGCGTTATTTATTTAAAAATGCAATAAAAATATATACAAATTATTGCATTGCTGTACAAAAATATTATCTAAAACTACCATTCATGACTGAGGGAACTACAAATTGAAGGATGCAATCCTACCTGACATAAATTCCATTTAGCTGTTTGAGAATTTTAAAATGCTTAGAGACAGTTTATTATAAATATATTAAAGTAAGTTCATATATATTTCATATATGCATCACACCCAACTATTATTGCTTCATTACGTACCATAAGATCTATACACTTTTTGGATTGTTTTAAAAATATTTGATGTGATTAATACAACCTTGCAGAAATACTGTTTGGGGGCCTAGGCAGGAGAGTAGCAATAGCTGTTGGCAAGAACACAACTTTGACATTGCTAAATGAGTGGCATGTAAATAGACAGATGATGATAGATAGATAGATAGATGATAGATAGATAGATAGATAGATAGATAGATAGATAGATAGATAGATAGATAGATAGATAGATAGATAGATTGATTTTCATTTTTAGGTCCATTGTGGCATCTGCTGTGTTGCTGCTGTTAAAACCATCATCACCAGCCAGGAAGGGGCCAGTTATGGGAGCTGCCAACTGAATCCCTCACATACTTCTAGCTTTTCCTCTTCTTTCAAGGCAAAATACAGAAAATAGGCCTATTGTTCTCCTTCAAAGAAATGTTTCTTATTTATTTAGATCCGGAAAATTCCTGATGGTAATGCAGAGAAAGAACAGAACTCCACCAAATAAAGAACACTTTTATGGTCCATGAAAGCTTGGGGATGAAGCGGGGGGGGGGGTGCGGGGTTGAGGATCTTGTGTTGATAATCTTTTTATTTTCATCTTCATAATGCACAAGAGCTGTAGTTTTCTGGGCAATCCTCTCCATACTGATTAAAACATTAAATTAGCCTTTCTCAACCAAGTTCAAACCAAACTTGCTCAGCTAGAACTATCAGACTGTTTAGCTCAGGGATTAATACAATACAATAGCAGAGTTGGAAGGGACCTTGGAGGTCTTGTAGTCCAACCTCCTGCCTAGGCAGGAACCCTATACTGTTTCAGACAGATGGCTATCCAACATCTTCTTAAAGACTTCCAGTGTTAGGGCATTCACGACTTCTGGAGGCAAGCTGTTCCACTGATTAATTGTTCTGTTAGGAAATTTCTCCTCAGTTCTAAGTTGCTTCTCTCCTTGATTAGTTTCCACCCATTGCTTCTTATTCTGCCCTCAGGTGCTTTGGAAAATAGTTTGACTCCCTCTTCTTTGTGGCAACCCCTGAGATATTGGAACACTGCTATCATGTCTCCCCTAGTCCTTCTTTCTCTTAAACTAGACATACCCAGTTCCTGCAACCGTTCTTCATATGTTTTAGTCTCCAGTCCCCTAATCATCTTTGTTGCTCTTCTCTTTCCAGAGTCTCCACATCTTTTCTACATCGTGATGATCAAAACTGAATGCAGTATTCCAAGTGTGGCCTTACTAAGGCATTATAAAGTGGTATTAACACTTCACATGATCTTGATTCTATCCCTCTGTTTATGCAGCCTAGAACTGTGTTGGCTTTTTTGGCAGCTGCTGCACACTGCTGTCTCATATTTAAATGGTAGTCCACTAGGACTCCAAGATCCCTTTCATAGTTACTACTGTTGAGTAAAGTACCACCTATACTGTACCTGTGCATTTCGTTTTTGTTGCCTAAATGTAGAACCTTACTCTTTTCACCACTGAATTTCATTTTATTAGATAGTGTCCAATGTTCAAGTTTGTCAAGATCCTTCTGTATCTTTAGCCTATCTTCTGGACGGTTGGCTATTCCTGCCAGCTTGGTGTTATCTGCAAATTTGATGAGTTCCCCATTTATTCTCTTATCTAAATCATTGATGAAGATGTTGAAGAGTACTGGTCCTAAAACAGAGCCTTAGTTTGCAATGGGTGCAAACTAATCAAGGGGTACTCCACTGCATACTTCCCTTCATGAAGATGCAGTTCCATTGAGGACTACACATTGAATGCAGTTGGTCAGCCAGTTACAAATCCATCTGGTGGTGATGCTGTCTAACCCACATTCTTCTAGTTTATTTAGTAGTAGGTTATGGTCTACCTTATCAAATGCCTTATTGAAGTCCAAGTAAATTATATCAACGGCATTCCTCTGGTCCACTAATTTTGTCACTTTGTCAAAGAATGCAATAAGATTAGTCTGGCATGATCTGTTTTTGACAAACCCATGTTGGCTTTTGGCTATTACTTTGTTTGTTCTAGGTGTTCGCTAATTCATTGCTTGATTATCTTTTCCAGAATCTTTCCTGGTATTGAGGTTAGGCTGATAGGTCTGTGTTCTGACTACCCCCCTCCATCCAGTGAGTCACATCGACACAAGCTTACTGTTAGCCACACTTTATTCACAGTAATTACTCACAGACAAGACATTGGCAGCAACCCAGACTCCCACAGATAAGAGATACACACAAGAGCTTCTCCAGCTTAGTATAACGGTCCTGCAAAAGGTCTCCTCCCAAAGTCTCTTCTTATATACTCTCTTGGGAGGAGCCAAATCACAACCACCTGGGCCTGATTATCTCCTATGAGTGTGTCTCCATAATTGCTGCCTTTGCTTCTCCGCCCTTCTCTGCCTGGCATCAGGGACAAACTCCCTTTGATCTTCACCACTGCTCCAGTGCCTGACGTCAGGGACAAACTCCCTTTGACTTTCACCACTGCTCCATGCCTCAGGTGCCTCCTGATGGCCAACCAGCCTCTCTGGTCCCTGCTCGGAGTCTGAACTCTGCCTAGGGTTCTCCACATCTTCCAGAGCCGACTCATAGGGTCCCTCGCTATCGGAGTCTGTTGGCAGCTCCAACGGCTCCTGCTGGGCCACAACAAGTCTGTAGTTTCCTGGACCTGTTTTTTTCCCTTTTTTGAAGATGGGAACCACATCAGCTCTTTTCCATTCATCTGGTAGTTCCCCGGTACTCCAGGATCTCTGAAAGATATAGTTCAGTGGTTCTGAGATCTTGTCTGCCAGTTCCTTCAGAACCCTGGGGTGTAATCCATCCGGTCCTGGTGATTTGAACTCGTCTAGGATAGACAAGTCCTCACTTACCATCTTCTTCCCTACTTCAACGTGTTCCTAATCTGATTTCTGTGGTGCTGTTTTTGATAGGTTGGACTGTTTTATCCCTTTGTGTAAAGACAGATGCAAAACATGCGTTAAATAGTTCTGCTTTCTCCCTGTTTCTTGTCACCCTGCCAAACTTTTGGACATCAGGGACCATTAAATTCATAATTTTGCATCATACAGATCACTAATATGATTTTTTTTAAAAATACTATTTAAAAATAGTATTTAGTGCAATATAAAAAATGAAAATAATTTTTCTGCGGACCACCGAAATTTTGTCATTGACCACTGGTTGGTGTCCGCTAATTTATCTACTAAACATATTAGCTTGAAACCTGCGAGCTATTGGAGTTGTAGTCCAGGACCATCAGAAGGTTGAAGTTTGGGGAACGCCATGATAAAAAACTTGTAGATGAGCAAAACAAATAATAAATTCTAAAATAAGCTCTTTGACTATGGTACTGCTCTTTTATACCATCTAAATAATGTTTGATGGCCTGCTAAAGTACTGAATTCTGACCTGACCTGTCTAAGGACAACTTCCAGTTTAAGGATAAAGGAGCATATTAAGGAGACAGGAGGTTAAAATAACCCATCAGCAGCTATTTTTTGTCAGGAGGAGGCATAACTGAGACCATACATTGGTTGTACTCATGGGATGAGTGAGCCCATCCCACGTCTATGTAAAGACATCTGCATTATATAATTTTTATGTAGCAAACAGAAATGTGAAAATCCTATAAAGAATCTTAATTTTCATGTGGAACCATAATGTTGAAAACAGCCGTTGAATCCACCTCCTGACCCAATATAGGAATCCAAATTGAAGCATCTACAACAGATGGTTGTGCAATTTTTCTTTGAATTCAGGCAGGGAGGGAGAGCCCCTTACCTTTCTGAGTAATTGGTTCTACTGTCAAGCTTTTTTATTGCTGGGAAATGCATTTTAACATCCAATTGGAATCTGCCTTCCTATAACTTAACTCTATTACACTGTGCCTTCCCTTTGGGATCACAGAGAACAAGCCTTCTGAGATACAGTATGTGGCTGCAGTATGGTTTGTGCTTTTCCAGGCAGTGAGTGAGAAGAAGCCAAGGGCAATAAACACAATCCTGTGAGGTCCTCCATTCTCACACAGCTGGAGAACTTGAACTTCTTGGGAAACTGTAAGTATCTCTTCAGTTTTGCTCAGTTTGGGGTCTAAGTGATCATGAAGTAATTATTTTGAGATGGCTAACATATTGTGTTTGCAGCATTGTCTAGAAGTAGAAGACAATTCTATAATAGGCAATTATTACAGACAATTCTATAATAAATAGCAATTTTTAGATAATCCAATATTCTATTATCACATGCTACCTTAATTGCAAAGTAGACCAAGTGCAAAAGTAAAGTTTTTCCTTTATTCAGAGAAAAAGCCAGAAGCATGGTATTGCATATATGAAAATAATTCAAATGTTGCTGACTGCCAATTTCTAAACTTTTAGAAGTGGGAAAAGACCAATTTCTAAACTTTTAGAAGTGGGAAAAGACCTATAAAAAGACATGTAAAAGAGATTTTTGGTTTGTTTCTCTTTAAAACTCAGTGGTAACTCTAATCCTAGGAATTGATCAGAGATTGCACCAGCCATTTATTCCCCTGTCATTGAACCCAAACAGCTCATTGCTTAACCAGATAAGTTAAGCCAAAATCATCCAGAAGAAGACATTAAAACTGGCCCACTTCCCAACATCTGGCAGAATAGTCTGCTTGCCTCTCGGGGACTCCTGCTACAGGGTTTCTGATAATCAGACATCTGGTTTCTAAATAAGAAATGGAAAGCAAAGCCCTTCATGTAGCATAGCAGAGAAAAACAAAGGGAGAGGGTTGTTTTGTTTTGGCCATTTCTGTTGTTAATTATCTCCCTGTAATATTAGTTGCACTGACTTAGAAACAGTCGACAAAGAGACTAAGGGGTAGACAACATCTGGATGTCAGCATTCCATTATGCCCAAAGGTGAAGGAAGGTAACAAAAGCAATTCAGCAGCATTCAAAGTATAAGAATGGTCCAGGCAGTCGATATATAATCTGAAGGGGGTATCTCAAATTAGGTCAAATTCCTTATTTGAAGCTACTATTTCCTAATAACACAGCTCTGGGATTGTCTCCCACTGTGAAATGCATTTCAAATCCAATTAATTGCAACCAGGATAATTTACCATGGAACGTGTGATTCTCTAATGAAACTCACTTGATTGATTTTGCAGCATGTCTCCTGCTATAAGGAAGGATTGTACTGTAATATATGGTCTGCCGTCTTTAAAAATGTGTCAACACTCACTTTTCATAAAAAATGCCAATATAAAGAAACCCCAAGTCTCGAAAAAGATGTGAGATTTCTTTGTGTTGGCATTTTTGTCCTGTCACCAGTCACACTGACACTTCCCTCCAGCTTCAGCAAAACACTGTTCTGCTAACTGTTGTTTGAGAAACAGTCTGCGTGATGCAGGCTTCCTCTTTTCCCCCACCCATGGTTGAGGCCAGCTAACTTTGGGTTTTTCCCCATTGTTGGAGAAGTAGTATTTTCCAGCCTCTTCTAACCTAAGCCGTGGTGATGTGGCAGGGACTGGCATTTGTTCAGTTCCCAGTGGCTATCTTCAGCTGCTATGGAAATAAATCCTCTTCTGCAATTGCTGCCAACTGCTCTCCACGGCTATATAGTGCTTGCTGTTTTGACGTGTCTGCAGAGGAGGAGCACTGTGATTGCCAGACTATCACCTGCTGAGAAGACCCATGAAGAAGCCAATGGCCCAACTGGTCGTTTGTCCTAGCAATACCCCACAGAAGAACCTGCCACTTGTTTTTCCATGAATCTGAAGCAGTGATCCTTTTCCATTTTCTTTAGTTATTGCTGGTAGACTAGGCCTGGGACCAAGACTTCCATGGCAGGTTTCACCAAGATTGCTAGACCAGCACTTGATTTAAAAATTCTGATCAATGACTACATTTGCCAGTCTAGCTCTGGCACACTGGCACTTAGACTTCTAGTCATACTCAGGAATTCTGGGAGTTGAAGTCCAGAGGTCATAAAGGGGCTATAATTTCCCAGCCCTGTTCTAACCCAAACTTTTTCAAACTTGGTAACTTTAAGATGTGTGATCTGTCATCCTCATAATTCCCCAACATGCATGCTGGGAATGGTAGTTCACACTTCTTAAAGTTGCCAAGTTTGAAAAACATTGTTCTATCTTAGTGAGAGTCTCTAGAATTTTCTTTTGTTAGAGATTCCTGTTACAATTAAGGACAAGAATAATTGTCACAGAAATCTTTGGTTGAAGAAACATCTGTTTACAATTTTATGTCAAGCACTACTTTTTTTTTAGCATAAACATAAGCTACAGTCTATATTTTTAAACCAATCCAGTATCTTTTTTAAAGAACTGCTCCTTTGGGCATTTAAAGGACAAGGGAATACAATTTGGGTTGTGCCCCTTTATCCTTACTTACCCTGTGCGCCCTTAATGGAAGATAATCCATTATACTGCAAACTAAGCATTATTCTTCCAGGCCTGAGGCTGAGGAAACTGGAAATGTTCATAATGATTCTGCTTAACAAAGCAAGTATAATTGTGTCACTAGAAGAGAATATACAGTGCATTCAAAAATATTCATATCCCCTTCACTTTAATCAATTTTGTTATGCTGCAACCTGATTCTAAAGAAATTGAAATTCATTTTTTACTCATTAATCTACATTCAGAACCCCATAATGACAAACTGTGAGCATTGGGGACTAAATTATTTTTTTTATAAATGCTAGAGAATTCTTGGAAGCTTGGCACTCAGACAAATTAGCATCAACAGGCAAATAAATCACATTGATTTCAATCCCCAGATAAATGGGGGTAAACACTAGAGGCAACATCAAAAAGCAAAACAATAAACAGCCTAATCAAGAAACTACTGTTCGAAGAAATGTCCTTCTGGATTCAGCTCCAAGGGGGGGGAAAGACACTGGAGACATGGAGGCTGTTTGGAAATATGGTTTTAATGGTGGAGAGGACCACATGGCTTGAGTCCTGATCAGAAAAGATGATCATATGCTTCAATGTTGGTGGAGAAGAGAAGGGAAGGGAAGATGAGTCCCTGGTTTTATGTCCTCTCTGGCCTTTGATCTTGAGCTTGTATTCTGATTGGTTGTCAGACTCCCATGGGCCCATGCAGGGGCAACTCTCCAGGCTGCGTTTTGAATCCAGGTTTGGTTGAGTTCTCAGATGCCATGTGGTGAGTTGGGTAAAGGGTCAATATTATCATGCCTTAATCCCACCCCCCTGGAGCTGAAGGGGAGAACTCTTTATTATGTAAAGTAGACTAGCTCAGGCTTTAATGTTGTAATATAGTTCCTTGTGCAGGTGTGTGTCCTCCATGGCCTAGTTCATACTAGGGCCTGCAGAGTCACGCTGAATCACACAGGAGAAAACAAACTCCTAGAAAGCCATAACATCCTGATAATGCATAACATAACATTCTGAGATGTGGCCTACCATTGACGTCCAGGATTTGACCATATATAGAAAGAACTTTCCTGAAGCAGTAGATTAGAAATTGTACTTTTACAGGCTGTTTTTACTCACATGCTATTGCTCCTCCTGCCTTTGTCCTATCTCAATAAAAGGGGCTACCAGACCCCCAATCTGGGTCGTCGCTCCATCTCGAGAAAGTTCGTGTCCTGTCTTTTCTCAACATTGGCCTCATGGACGACCCACGGGAACATCACATTTGGTAGCAGAGGATGGTTACTTCACTTTAATGGCTCATTGACAAAGGGAGATGGGCAGGAAGCTGCAGGCAGCTATTCTGTCTTTTAAAACATGTTTCTTTCTTTTCACATCCAGAGAAATATTCTGCCTTTTCAATATTTCCTAGGATATTTCATTTTTTCTGGGAGAGGGCTGGGTGATAACTTCCTACACTACCAAAGAGAAAATACCTGCCTCCCAACACTCTCAGTTATT
The DNA here is from genome assembly GCF_051295495.1 of Thamnophis sirtalis. Taxonomy (NCBI): domain Eukaryota; kingdom Metazoa; phylum Chordata; class Lepidosauria; order Squamata; family Natricidae; genus Thamnophis; species Thamnophis sirtalis. The sequence goes on from NW_028261391.1 coordinate 46,412,236, forward strand.
GTATATAAATAGAGAACAAACCCCACTTCTATCTAGCACTGCAAATGTAACTTAGCTGGGTAATTAAAAATCTGCATGAAAATAACAAAGCTCAGAGAGCACCAAAAACTCCTCATAATTTTGTCTGAAAGTTTGTTTTAGTGATTCTATCCAGTGAAAATAATGTAAATTAGTATCATGAGCATCAGGGATTCAGGCAAATGCAGGGACCTGAATCATTTGATGGCAGTTGTCCTATATGTTCTAGGTTCATCACATATGGGATACTCTTAACTGTATTTACAATTAATTGCATCAAATCTACTTTGTAAACTTCAAACAGGAGGAAAAAAGGAAGCAACTTGGCAAGCAATTTTCCTTCTGCTATAAAAAGAGGCAAGTAAACAAGTATTTGGGACAGAAAGGAATAATTCTAATAGCCCTGAAATCTGTTTCAGTCTTTACGTATTTCCTGACGACCCTTCTATAAAGAACAAGGGAATACTGGGCCAAATTTTGGGCATAATTTTCTATCTAGGGATTACTCCAGACAAATTTGTTTAATTGTTCATATCTCCTTGTGGAATTATGATCTCCACTTATCACAGGCAGCAACATATGAATTTAACAAGAGTTAGCAAAGAAGTTATTTGCAAATACACTGATCGGCCCACTAGATCAGAATGATCTCTGTTCTGTATTGTAAATACAGCGCCCTCTGCTGTCATCTAAAGGACACACGCTAGTGGTCTGCACAGACCACAAAGCTGTCAGCAGCCTTCACATCTTGTAGAAGCTGATTGATAATTAAATTATGAGCTGACTGTAAAGGAGTATTTTTTAATTTGGTCACCCTGAATAAACTCACTAGTTGAAAACTTCCCCAATTTGGTCCATTTTAAGTGAATTAAACTACAATTTTCATAAGTCCAAGTTGCAGCAGATGTATTCCAAGAAACCTTTAAGAGTACACAGGAAACCAACCTATTTGATTATCAGGTGAGATATTTTTCAACTTTATAACTCTTCACTGAATGCTGAATGACCATCTATCAAGGATATCATAATTCATCTTCCATAGCAAATAGCCATTAAACAAGGGTTAGAATCAATAACTTTCAGCTTGTTTTCCAATTCTACATTATTCTTTTGCTAGTATGGTTAGGGTTTCATAAGGAGTGCATGCTCACAAATAAACACAGAGCGTCTTGAGAAAATAAAATGATTATAACAAAATATAATGTAGTCAAAGTATTAGATCCTATATGGAGCAGTGGGAAATCAGGAAAAGATCTCTCCTCCTTTAATAGCATTAATATTTAGTTGCTCATGAGATCGGTGTTACTACCACAATGTCAACAGGGAATTATAGTTGTGCCTATCATACACAATAATAACTGCAACATCACTTGTCTCCCAAACCATAATAATTATCATCTTAAGCACCAGGTGGATACAATGTCTGGTGTAAATAGTAATGACACAAACTTTTCTTACATTTCAGTCAATTGTCAAATGCATCTTTTTAAAGGTTTACATTTGAAGATTGTCTTCCTACTGAATAAACTATGTCCTAGAATGCTGTCTAGAAAGACATGGTTATAAAAACAACTGAGCTGGTTCTTTTCATAATTCCCAAAATAGGCAGAAGTACTTGTTGAATCAGAGCAGTGTTTCACAACTTCATCAACTTTACAATGTGTAGATTTCAACTCTAGAATTCTGGGAGTTGAAGTCCACATAAATTGCTAAGGTTTAGAAACACTGAATTAGAGAAATTGGATTATCTGGCCTAAAAACTAGGCCAGCCCCACATAAAATATGAATTGACAGGAGTGCATGAAATAAACTAATTTCAGGCTTTGGTTTAATGTCCAAATTGCCTTCAGCTCACCTAGAAATAAAAGAAGTATGCCCACTGCCAATCACTAAGGCAGATTAAAAAGCAATACCAGTTCCTAATTTCTGCTTATTTTGGAAAGTGATCATAGTCAGGCAGGCAGGGATAGGACAATTTACTCTTCTCTTATGACACTCTTATCCTGAACTATATCTCCACCCCCACCCCATACACTCACAGGAGACTGGCCATTATCAGGCATCATTAAAGAGCAATTAGATGGAAATTAAGCTGAGAACAAGTATTGATTAGCTCATTAAGGATGGGGAGCCGACTCTGTCGATAGGAATTACCAGCCCTAACCCCATTATCTGCAAGGTTAAAGTCTGCGGTTGGGGCCTCCTCATTAAATATTCTTGAGTTAATCGATTGCTCCTCCTCCCCTGCCTTGCCCATGGCTCATTCTATAATTGCTCAGAACTGTTGCAATGGCTCCCTGTTCTGTTCCTATCTGGTGGTTAAACCAGTACTGAACTGAGCAAGAAACTAGAAGCATCATTGAGGGTTTTACCGCAGCTATGGGAAGAAATTCTGTAAGCTGCTACTGGGAATGTTTTCAGCTAGCTGGATTCTGATTGAGCCCTGGTTTGAAGTTACACAGGAGGACAAATGCCCTAATATTCTAGCACTGCCAACTGACCAAATTAACAAATATCTGTTTTCAATCTAATCTGATGCACTAATTGGTGCACCAGTTTGGTGCACACTTATGATGGCAAATAGTCTATTTTACCTGAGTTAAAAAAGCAGTTTTATTTTTGCTGTAATTGTATTTTATGGATGTTTGTACCTACAATGAAGTTGAAAATTGATGTACATTTTTAAAAACACCTATTTAGATCTTTAGCTCAGAATAGTTGTTGTGGATTTTATGTATTTGGACGAGGAAGACATTTGTACAAAAATTACATTCAATAATAAATATACCAGCTCCAATATTGTTTTGAATATTGTGTGTAAACTTTGTATTGTTTCCAGCATTAGATAATAGCATAAAGCAATCTCTTGCAGACTGGTGGCCTTCCAATATTTCAGTCTAGTGCATATAAAGAGGATATATAATGTACTAATACAGATGGATTCGGAAACGGAATTGGTTAAAGACTGTATGATAAAGTGGGCTCAGAATATTGAAGAACCAATAATGCTGGACACGTGGGAAAGAATATGGGTAAGAAATGTGAAATTTTCACAAGCACAAAATTTGAGAGAAAATTTTTATAAGATGTTTTATAGATGGCATTTAGATCCTAAAAAGCTGGCTTCTATGTATCCGAATGTACAGCCTAAATGTTGGAGATGTGGTTTTCTCGATGCTACATATTTTCATATATGGTGGACTTGTCGAAAGGTTAAGGCATTTTGGATAAAAATGTGGTGGATCATGCAAAATATCTTCAAAAGAAGGATAAAATTCACTCCCCAGTTATTTTTACTAGGTATAAGTACTGACTTTACAGCAGTAGAGACTAATTTGGTTCTGCACCTAATAACGGCAGCAAGACTGTTGGTGGCGCAATACTGGAAGAAGGAAGACGTGCCTACAACTCAAGAATGGACATTGAAAGTTACAAACTTAGCCGAGATGGCTAAAATATCGGCATATCTTAAAGACCAGTCAAATGAGAGATATAAACGAGACTGGAAAAAATGGATTGACTATACACAAAACAAATATGGGACTAAGAAATTCCAGATAGCCTATGCTTAAGATTAGGAATAAGTTAAACTGCTTAAAGTTTGGGTAACAGCAAGAAGCTGAGTTCAACGTAGAGATCTTATTGACTTTCTTTTTTTTTCTTTAATCTCCTTTGTTTTAATATATTTTAGACTGTGTTTGTTAAAAAGCTATACCGTGTACGGGCTCTGGGAAGTCGGGGGGAGAAGGGAGGTGGGGTCTTAGGGGGGAGGGGGGGAGGGGGAAATATAGTATGTGTTAGATTTTAAAGTAACATGATTGCACTTGTATACTGTTGCTCTTTAATTCCAGTGTAAAAATAGGACAAGCTGAATATATTGATAGATAGTAGAAATACACCGAAGGGAGGAGTAGAGGGAAAGAAGAAAGAGGGGTAGAGAGGGTGGGAGAGAGGATTGGAGGGAGGATGAGAAGGAAGGGAGGGAGTGTATTGGGAGAGAGGAGTGATAGAGGGGGAGGGGAAGTAGGGTAGAGGGGAATGTTGGAGGGAAGAACGAAAGTTGGAGGGGGGCGAAAGAAAGGGTGTATGGTGGGTCGAAGTGGTATATTGAGTTTGTATTTTGGGGGGTATTGTTGACAAGAGGGAGGGCTGTGTTTATTGTTCAATGTTATATGCCCCGGTTATGCACAGTATATATGTGACTGTACGAAATGAAATGAAAATAAAACATATTTACACGGAATATTTCAGTCTAGTTGACAATTGGGCAATTTTCTTAAAGCCAGATTTTGAGGGATTGGAGATGGAAGTATATCTTAAACCTTTTTACCTCCCAGGTCTGGAAGGGGAGCAGCTACTAAAGTCATAATGTCCCTGGAGTGCATGGAGCCAAATTCTGGGAATCTTGGGGCTTAAGGAGAAAAATGTTCTTTCAAACATGACAAAATCATGGAAATCACTTGATTTGGAGTAGAAAGGAGGTTTTAACATTTAAACGAATGCTTTAAACATGAAGTCTTATGCCAGGGTTCCAAGTAACACCCCCAACGAAAGAAGACTCCGAGGCCTGAGTTTCCACAAAGTTCCATTTTATTAGAGCAGTGTTTCTCAACCTTGGCAACTTGAAGATGTCCGGACTTCAACTCCCAGAATTCCCCAGCCAGCGAATGCTGGCTGGGGAATTCTGGGAGTTGAAGTCCGGACATCTTCAAGTTGCCAAGGTTGAGAAACACTGTATTAGAGAAGTCATATTGGCACATCTGGGAAATCCCGAATTTGAAAGCTTCCAGGCTTTCCCCACCCAAAAGAAAGTTTAAGCACCTGCCCAGCAGCCACGTGTCCATCACATGGTCCAATCAAGTAGCATCCCAAACTGGAGATGCCTCCCTGTCACCTCATCACAGCTGCAGGGCAAGGTGTCCTTGATTTTCTGACAAAGAAAGTTATTTTGACTATATATCACCCACACTCTGTATAATTCCCCTCCCCCCCCCATTTTCTACTCCCACAGTAGAAAACGTGGCAGGTCTGAAGTCCCAAAGGTAAAAGATGGCTTCCACGTCTGACACCTTATGGGAATGAAGGATGCTTTTTAAGAATTACCGTAAGAACATTTCTGGAAAGCTACCCAAAAAACCCACAAAAGGGCACAAAAGTTGAAATGCAGCCCAGGGAAACAATAGACTACCTGCCTATGAATTGTCTATCCTTTTCTTCATCTATAAGGGCCGTTGCAAATCAACACAGATGGAGGGATCTTACTGGGGAAAGGCTATGTGAATGTTCTAATAAAAAGCGCTGAGGATGCTGCCCTCTGGCTTATTTTTCTAGTAATTATTTTATACAAATCTGTCTGTTTGCCATTTCTATTTCCTTGTTGTTGCTAAGGTTTTATTTCCCTCTTTTTGTAAAACTTTCCTATGGGACAGGGGATGCATATGTGGCAGTGATTTAAGATGAACCACTGGTAGAAACTTTCACCTTGTATGAGCATCTTAGTAGACTTTTTTCTATAGGAACTTCTGAAGATCATTCTTCATTAACTTTTCCTTCTGTTGCATTGAGCCTAGCTCTAGGGATTCAGAAACATCTATTGCAATAAGGATGGTACAGTTGTTTTAGGTCAAATAATAGAAATGACAAGTGCTGAGGAAAAAGAAATGGGTTTGAATTAGGGTTAGGATTGAGGTTTATTTCAATTTACATACAGTTAAAATCTATGTAAACTAATTATCCTATTGTAGCCACCCAGAGTCAGTGAGACCGATGGCATAGATAAAAAATAAATGAAATGAAATGAAATTTATTTATTTATCAAATTTATATCCTGCCACAATGAAACCTAAATTATATAATCAATGCTTTAAAATTTCTAGAAAACAATGCTTGGCATCAGACACCAAAAACCTCTAGAAGAGCTGTTTTCATTTTTTTCCAGAACCCAGATAAATTAAAAGTTATCGAATCTCCAGCAGGAAGCCATTCCAAAAAGACAGCCCACATCGAAATATAATACATTTAAGCTTCAGCCCCACTAATTTCCAGCTGCCTCTCCCAAGACATTTAAAATTGTTGGGCCAATTCAACGGGGAAGTAGTTCTGCAGATAACCTGATGCCAAATCTTGTGAAATGTAATTATCTCTTGATTACTCAGCATCCAGTTGTGGACATGCTCTGGGGTTTACATCCACAACTCAGAGGCGCTGCAGGGCACAGTTCTTGTAATAGAGTAGAGTAGAGTCGTAGTATATCTACCTGTTTCCCTAAAAATAAGACTGCATCTTATTTTCTTTTGGGCTCCAAAATAAGCACTAGGGCTGATTTTCAGGGGGGTGTCTTATTTTTCACCCATGTACAGAAGTCCCATTTCTTCTGCTTGCTTGCCAGTGTTGCTGCCACAAGGTTCTTTTCCTCGCTTCCCACGCTTCCCACACCGGCTTAACTCAGGGCCCCCACAGCCAGGCCACTCATGCCCCAACACCTGCTTTGCCTTGTGGGCCATGGCCACAAGACAACACTCAGCCTCCTGCTCCATTGCAGCTGCAAATAAGCAGAATAAATGGGCCAGCAGTCATGTGGACTCCTGCACATGGCTGCCATTGCTGACACCACAAGGCAGGTGTTGGGGTGTGGATGGCCTGGCTGCAGGGGCCCTGAGTTAAGCCAGTGAGTGATACATGGGGCCATTCCACCCACCCCTTGGGTAGTGCACTGCAAGCAACCAGACAGAATGGGCGGGCGGCTGGCTGTGCAGACTCTTAAATAGGGCTTATTTGGGAGGGAGGACTTATATTAGTCACAAATGTAAAACCCCACGGTAGGTCTTATTTTTGGGATAGATCTTATTTTCGAGGAAACATATTACTACTATCTACAATGGTGTTAAAATATATCATTAGTATTCCTCTGTGACTCTGTAATCTTTTCCAGAATGAAAGATTGTTAGGGTATCTATCATCTATCTATCTTATTTTTCATAGAAGTCTTCACACATCTCTATAGAATCTGTTTTCTTCCTGGTTTTATTTTCTATCTTCAATATTCATCTCCCATAAATTGGCAGCTGCTTTGGCCTTTACCAAATGGATTCTAGCTTGTCGAATTGGCATCCCTTGCCTGTCTTGGAAGGAACTGGCCTCGATGCCAACCACATCCCTGCCAGTTGCAAGTTTTCTTTCCCAGTCTTCATTTATCCTGTCCTGAAGCGATGCAACTATTAATCTTGGTTGACATTTTCCAAAATACTAATTGAGAAGTAAGAGAGCAAGCAATTCAGCCCTAAAGGTAAAATAACACTCCACTTAATGGCCTGCTTAATCATAACCAAGCACAGGGATCCCTGGGGGGGACAAAGAGAGAGAGGTAATAGATGACAGCAGGTGAGAACAAGAACCCACTAATGAGGCTAGAAAGAAGGAAAGAAAAAATGGTTATACATGTATTGGGGGACAGGTAGTGGCATGACTGCTAAGGAACTAATACAAACCACCATAGATGAAGTTGTACACAAGAAGAAATTTGTGGGGGAGGGGTTCCTACAGCTTATAATCAATTCTCTTCAAACCAAAGAAATACTTTGAGATTTTCATTTTTGTTGCCATGTATGTTGAGAACTGGAAAAGTCTGCAGAGTAATAAATAAATAAACTTTGAGGTTTAAGGAACATTGTCTTCAGATATCTTATTTTACCATGAAAAGATATGCGGATCCATTGTCTCATCTAACTTCATCCAAGCTGATTTGAATAAGAGACAAAATGGGTGATTCCCTATTTTTCTTCCTACATGACACCCTGGGTTGGCTTAAATTGACACTGACAAACCATATTGTGTTATCTTTAATTCTCAGCCTGTTTTTGCATCATGGTTTACTCTTTTCACTCTGCATCTCTCTCTGCAATGATATAATTTTAAATAAGTGAAAAATTTCCCCTCTTCAAACTTTCTATTTTACCTTTATGTAACCATTTAAATCAAGAAAAGGGCTGCTATTCAAAATCTTTCCAGAAAAAAATGATGTCTTTTCCCCATTTCTTAGTGGAATTATTATGATAGCAGCAAAGGAAATCCACTATATATTTGCCTGGGAGACTTGTATATCTGATATGTCCTAGGATTCTGTTCCCACATTATTTATTGCTAGTGCTGGATAAGATTCAGCCTGGCATTTGAAATGGATGCCAACGCTGAATCCCAGGGAGCCCTGGAAGTAATTAAGTCTGTCTATATGTAACATTCATAGCAAAGATAGGTCGCTACCGGTTCAGCCGAGTAGGTAGTTACTTGGTCTAACATACCCCCAAACTGGTTCTCTTGGCAGCACCATAGGCACCGCCATCTTGGGTTTTTTTAGTACTGTGCACGCATGTGAACTGTGTTAAATATTATTAAATACTTACTATCAGAACCTTGCAAAAGGGCCAGCAACAGCTCTGCTGCGCCCTGATTGGCTAGGACAAAGCAGAGGCTGTTGCTAGCCGCCATCCCTTCCTGATTGGCCGAGGTACTGCGTCAGTGGTTGCTGCCCAGTTCTCGGCCACCGATTGGTTGTTAAATAGTTACTGTTTATATAAATGCCTTGGCGCGCGTTTGCCTAGTTTGAATAGCTGTCACTTCGTTCTTCTTTTGAATAAACCTGTTGCTGTTTCTTAACCTGGCTCTCGCGTCCTTCCTGCCTCGAACCACAAAACTGGCGACGAGGGTGGGATCCAGCGATTCCCGCAGAGCCTAGGTTGAAGCAAAAGAAGAGTCTTAGCCAGCCGCACAAACCGCGATCTCCCACCGGCCCGCGGACGCTGGTGGAACGGATTTTTTTCTCTCGCTCTACTCCGTGCTATTTCCTGCACTCTACGTGCCACCATGGCATCAGCACTCCCTCCATTTGCTCCCTTCGGATCGGCTGGAGAAACTTGGGAAGGGTTCATGGAACGCTTTGAGTGCTACCTCATTGCGTCCAAGAACCATGGCCAACCAGAAGAGGAGAAATGCAGTTTTTTTCTTTCCTGCTGTGGGCCCGCGATGTTTGCGTCGGCCAGAGCCCTGGCTGCCCCGCGGCCCGCGTACAAACTGGGGTGGGACAATCTAATGGCTAAACTCAAAAGCCACTACGCCCCTACACCATCTAAAATTGCACGCCGATTCGCCTTCCGCTGCCATGTACAGAAACCCTACGAGTCCATCAGCCAGTTCCTGGAATCGCTTCACACAACGGCGGCGCAGTGCAATTTCCAAAACCTGGAAGAGAACCTTGTAGAACAATTTGTATGCGGTGTGCGGGATGTCAACTTGCGGAGCCGGATGTTTAGGCACCAGGACATCACTTTACTGCAGGCCGTGGAGACTGCCAGAGCAGCCGAGCTCTCTGAACAGTCCACGGCCGATATTGAGCGCCTACAGCTGGCTTCGCCAACTCCAACCCAGATGTCTGCCGGCCCACCTTCGCAGACGTGCCAGGTGGAAGAGCTGTCACCCCCAGAAGACCCTTCAAACGAAGTCGTGGAGCAGCTACGTGCGCAGCCTAGGCGCAAACCACCACCAGCAACAGCGGCACCTCCTGCCACCGTGCCTGCTTGCCTAAGCTGTGGCGGCCGCCATGCCCGCACATCCTGTCCCTTCCGTAACACGACCTGCCGCAGGTGCCATAAAGTGGGGCACATCGCTCAAGTGTGCCGGGCATCTCTGCCTGCCCCGTCATTTCTACAAGCTTCTGCTCAGTCCCAAGCGCAGCCGTGCCGCCAACCGCCGCGGCCCGCTCGGCAGGCTGAAGACTGCCATACAATCTACCAGCCACCTGCCGATGAGGGCACCGTGAGCCAAGCCTCCGCCGCAACCCGAAAAGTCGCTGCCTCAGTCCAGCTCGAAGGTCAGCCTTGCAGGATGGAGGTAGACTCCGGTTCTTCCCGCTCCCTACTGTCCTGGACTGTCTTCTCCCGCCTCTGCCCTAATGTCTCCCAAGCCCAGCTCAGGCCGGCCGATACGACCCTACGAGACTATCAAGGGAACCTCATTCCCACCCTGGGGTCCTTTCCCATTTCTGTAGTTTACGGCTCCTTCCAAGGGAAATTGCCTATTCTGGTTGTTAAAGAATCCCTGCCAGCCCTCCTAGGTCTAGACTGGTTCCCTGCCCTGGGCCTGTCCATTGGGGGGGTTCACCGGGTGGTTTCCCCCTCCCTTGAGGACGTCTTGTCTGAGTTTGCAGACATATTTTATGGGGCCTAACATACCCCCAAACTGGTTCTCTTGGCAGCACCATAGGCACCGCCATCTTGGGTTTTTTTAGTACTGTGCACGCATGTGAAGTGCACATCAAGGGCGCGCACTTACGTCCCTAAGCAAACTGGCAGTATCAGCAGTTGGAAGCCACCCCTGATTCATAGCAGTGGTGGGATTCAAATTTTTTTTACTACCAGTTCTGTGGGCGTGGCTTGGTGGGCGTGGCCAGAGAAGGATACTGTAAAATAACCCTAAATTGGTTTTTTCCCCCTATGGGATTTCCCCATGTATTTCACCGGCAAGCATAGAGGGTGGGAACTCGAAATGTCTACACCTTACTAACCATATCCATGGGCTACGAATCCATTGGCGAGGTCATTTATCCTCTTTGAATTCAAGGGGGCCTAAACGTAACCCTAAATTGGTTTTTTCCCCTATGGGATTTCCCCATGGATTTCACCAAGAAGCATAGAGGGTGGGGACTTAAAAAGTCGACCCCTCCAAACCACACCCAGGGGCTAGGAATCCATTGGAGAGGTTGTTGATGCTGTCCGAATTCAAGGGGGCCGAATCCTAACCCTAAGTTGGTTTTCCCCCCTATGGGATTTCCCCATGTATTTCATTGGGAAGCAGAGGTTGGGTACTCGAAAGGTTGATCATCTGCAAACCATACTCATGGGTTAGAAATCTGTTGGCGAGGTAGGTTATGCTCTTCAAATTCAAGGGAGCCTAACCCTAACCCTAAGTTGGTTTTTTCCCACTATGGGATTTCCCCATGAATTTCACCAAGAAGTATAGATGGTGGGGACTTGAAAGCTTGACCATCTCCTAAACATACCAATGGATTAGGAATCCATTGGCGAGGTCGGTTTTGCTCTTCAAATTCAAGATGGCCGAACCCAAACCCTAAGTTGGTTTTTTTTTCCCTATGGGATTTCCCCAAGAAGTATAGAGGGTGGGGACTCAAAAGGTTGACCATCTCCAAACCATACCCATGGGTTAGGAATCTGTTGGCGAGGTAGGTTATGCTCTTCGAATTCAAGGGAGCCTAACCCTAACCCTAAGTTGGTTTTTCCCCACTATGGGATTTCCCCATGTATTTCACTGGGAAAGATAAAGGGTGGGGACTCAAAACATCAACCCCCTCCTAATCATATCCAAGAGCTAGGAATCTGTTGGTGAGGTGGGTTATGCTCTCAGAATTCAAGGGGGTCTAACCATAACCCTAAGTTGGTTTTTCCCCACTATGGGATTTCCCCATGTATTTCACCGGGAAGGATAAAGGATGGGGACTCAGAACATCAACCCCCTCCTAATCATATCCAAGAGCTAGGAATCCGTTGGTGAGATCGGTTTTGCTCTCCGAATTCAAAGGGGCCTAACCCTAACCCTAAATTGTTCTTCACCATCTATGGGATTTCCCCACGTATTTCACTGGAAAGCCTAGAGGGTGGGGACTAGAATGATTGACCACCTCCTATCAATACCAAGGGGCTAGGAATCCATTGGCGAAGTTGGTTTTGCACTCCGAATTCAAGGGGGCCTAACCCTAACTTGTTATTTCCCACCTATGGGATTTCCCCATGTATTTCACCGGAAAGCATAGAGGATGAGGATTAGAAAGATTGACCACCTCCTAATCTTACCAAGGGGCTAGGAATCTCTTGCCGAGGTTGGTAATGCTCTCCAAATTTAAGGGAGCCTAACCCTAACCCTAAGTTCGTTTTCCCCATATGGGATTTCCCCATGTATTTCACCAGAAAGCATAGAGGGAGGGGATTCAAAAGGTCAACCACCTCCTAATCATACCCAGGGGCCAGGAATCTCTTGGCAAGGTCAGTTTTGCTCTCCAAATTCAAGGGGGCCTAACCCTAACCCTAAGTTCGTTTTCCCCATATGGGATTTCCCCATGTATTTCAACGGAAAGCATAGAGGGAGGGGATTCAAAAGGTCGACCCCCTCCTAACCATATCCATGGGGTAGGAATAAGTTGGTGAGGTCAGTGATGATCTCCGAATTCAAGGGGGCCTAACCCCAACCTTAAGTTGTTTTTTTCTCCCTAGGGGATTTCTCCATGTATTTCACCGGAAAGCAAAGGGGGAGGGGACTCAACAAGTCGACCTTCTCCTAACCATACCGAAAGGCTAGGAATCCATTGGTGAGGTCGGTTTTGCTCCCTGAATTCAAAGGGGCTGAACCCTAACCCTAACTTGGGATTTCCCCCCTATGGGATTTTCCCATGTATTTCACTGGGAAGCATAGAGGGTGGGGATTCGAAAGGTCGATGCCCTACTAATCATATCCAAGGACTAGGAATCTGTTTGGCGAGATTGGTTATTCTCCCCCAATTCAAGGGGGCCTAACCCTAACCCTAACTTGTTTTTTACCACCTATGGGATTTGTCCATGTATTTCACCGGGAAGCATAGAAGGTGGGGACTAGAAAGATTGACCACATCCTAACCATACCAAGCAGCTAGGAATCTTTTGGCAAGGTCGATGATGCTCTCCGAATTCAAGTGGGTCTAACACTAATCCTAAATTGGTATTTTCCAGCTATGGGATTTCCCCATGTATTTCACCCGGAAGCATAGGGTGTGGGGACTCAAAAAGTCGAACCCCTCCTAACCATATCGATGGGCTAGGAATCCGTTGGTGACATCGGTTTTGCTCTTCGAGTTCAAGATGGCCGAGCCCTAACCCTAACTTAATTATTTCCCCGATGGGATTTCCCCATGTATTTCACCGAGAAGCATAGAGGGTGGCAATTCGAAAAGTTGACACCCTACTAACTATACCGATGGGTGAGAAATCTGTTGGCAAGGTCGCTTATGCGCTCCGAATTCAAGGCAGTTTAACCCTAACTCTAACTTGTTATTTAACACCTATAGGATTTCCCTATGTATTTCACCTGGAAGCATACAGGGTGGGGACTCGAAATGTCAACACCCTACTAACCATATCCATGGGTGAGGAATCTGTTGGTGGGGTTGGTTTTGCACTCCGAATTCAAGGGGGTCTAACCCTAACCCTACGTTGGTATTTTCCACCTAAGGGATTTCCCCATATATTTCGTTGGGAAGCATAGACGGTGGGGACTCAAAATGTCAACCCCCTCCTAACAATACCCAGGGGCCAGTTATCTCTTGGCAAGGTTGGTGGTGCTCTCCGAATTCAAGGGCGCCTAACCCTAACCCTAAGTTGGTATTTTCCAGCTATGGGATTTCCCCATGTATTTCACCTGGAAGCATAGAGGGCAGGGACTCGAAAAGTCGACCTCCTCTGTTGTAGAAAAAATAGGACACGCAAGCCAGCTCCTCAGGGAAGGAATAGTTTATTTGCGCAGGTTCATAGCAAAGAATAAATGGCCTGAACAATGAGTGTCAGGCAGGAAGTCCCTTATATAGTTTATTGCTTTCAGATAAAGCCATCTGCTAGTTTTGCCCCTGAGTTACAGCAACATTATGTCTACAGGAAGTAATAGTACATAGTCAGCCAACGGTCAACTATAGCATACATTTGGGGAAGTAAATTGTGGCTTTCCAGACAGATTTTACAGTCAAGCCAGCACATACATTAAAATAGAGACTTTTGCTTCAGCAGTTTTCATGTGCATACTTCTTAAAAGCAAATGTTTGCAATTTCTATATATGAACAGTTAAAGCTTAATAACATGAGACCCTAGTTTGGTTCAGGCTTGAGGCCTACTTTGGTTCAGTCTGCTACCTCAGTCCGCCCTTTGTGACTCATCTTCACCTGCAAGAAGAGTCACATAATTTGATTCAGGCTGAAGGGTAGTATATTCAGATTCTTGGTGAACATACTCCCACATAGCCATTACCTGAGCAGTTGCCTTTCTTTCTGCTAGTAGTGATAAGCTGTTTGAGACAGTTCTTATAATGATTGGCAAAACACATGGGATAAGAACACATCCAGCAGCTATTAAACCAATTAACGCTACTATGGCCTGTAATCCTGGGAGTTTGGGAAACCAAGTGCTAAACATTTCCTTGAAATCAACTCCATTCCATACCTGGTTAGGATTGTGTGTGAGTTGTCGCATTTCTGTTGTTAATTGATTACCTTCCCAGTTTCATCTATTTGTAGACAACAGTTTGAGAGGTTGAATTTTCCATAGACACCACCTTCTTTTGCCACAGATAGTCCAGGGCTAGCCTATTTTGATATACAGCAGTTCTGATTTTGTCTGTAGCTTCCAATAAAACATTAAGAGCCTTATTTATTCTTTGTCCAGCCAAATCCAGAACTGCCTGTAGTCATATAATATGATTCAACATGTATATAGGGGTTCGGTATCCCCAGGATCCATCCTCAGCCCAGGTAGCCCTTCCATATGTGCACACAATTCTTTCAGAACTCCACACATCACTTCTTTCATATTTAGCTAATTCCTTACATGGGAAGTTTGAGAATGTGGTTTCTGTCTCACATTTTTTCCTCTTTTGACCTATCTGCTCATACAATGGAATCCCTAATACTTGGCGAGCCCTCATAGGTAAAAGGAAAAATGATGGTTTTATCCATCTTAACACACATGGCCCAGACCAGTTTTTAGGTAGTATTTCATATGCTAATTTACCACAAATTCAATACATGTTTTTAGGAGCCATCCATTCATCATCTATGGATGCTGAGTGTAAATAGGATAGATATATCATATTGATTTTAACCGTGACCCGTCAAAAGCGCGGCGGACAAAATCGCGCTCGACGAAAGCACGCATGTGACGTCATCACAGCGCGACGAAAAAAATTAAAAATTGAAATAAAATTAAAATTAAAGCAAGCCAATTCACATAAAGGTAAGGGTTAGGTTAAGGGTTAGGGTTAGGGTTAGGTTAAGGGTTAGGGTCAGGTTTAGAGCGTTAGCGTTAGGTTTAGCGTTAGGTTAAGGGTTAGCGTTAGGTTTTTCGTTACGTTAACGGTTAGGTTTAGGGTTAGATTTAGGGTTAGGTTAAGGGTTAGGTTTAGGGTTAGGTTTAGGGTTAGGTTTGGGGGGGTTAGGGGAAGGTTTTAGCTTTCTTTTTACATTTTTCGATCACAGCGCGATGTTTTCGTCGCGCTGTGATGACGTCAATTGCGCGCTTTCGTTGAGCGCGATTTTGTCCTCCGCGATTTTGTGGTGGAACCGATTTTAACTGGTTCAGTAGCATTACTTGGAGAAGACCAGTTTTGGTATTTCATGCCCCAAAATCCCCAACAAGTTAAATCCCCTACATTAACAGCTCCTGTTCTCACAAAACAGTTTCTTCCTACTAAAGTAGTGGAAAGCGTCCACGCTATTCCAGTGAATTCAGTTCTAGTTGTTATATTACCTGCTTGAGAGAGGTTATTATAAACTGTGGGTTGTGCTTCCAAGGCTTCCCAAGGCCATTGTTCTCCCATATTAGTTCCCCCACAAACAAAACAGTTTTTCACTGTTAATGTTTTCGCTATCTCTTCAATGAATAGATTATTTGCTTTTGTACTAATGGGTAAAGGCTTATCAATTTTTTTTAGAGAATCATATACTGACCATCCTAGTGATTTCACCTCCCCATCAATTACTCTTTCCACTTTGATAGTGATATAAGTAATTGGGTCTGACCCTTGTCCATCTATACCAAGACCATAGGTTACCATAGAGGGGAGAGATCGGGCAACTTCAAGGTGTACAATGTTACCACTCCCCTTTTGGAATGATGTTATATGTGGACACCCCTTATATCCTCCCCCTGTATAATCACAAACACAATCCCATCCTGAGCAGCTAGTGGATTCTGCACAAGGCTTCCACTCATTTGGGTTACCGTGGGCCCATGAGAGGGTAGTTTCACACAGGTATTTATGATTAGCCTTATATGCTTCAATCCACTTTCTATCCCCACATGGTCTATTCTTTCCTTTACTTGTGGCTGTGCATGCATTTAATGTCAGAGTGAGCAGCTGTTTGCCCTGCAACGTGTGATGTAGAAAATACAATTTACCTTCTCCTTCTGGGTTATGGCGTATTCCAACTGTGGTAGGCCAGTCCACAAGGTCACATTAAGACATATAGGTGTTGTAACAAGTTGATTTCCCTCCAATCACACACAAACTATACATGGTCTTGTTATGTATACAGTTGGTATGTAAGCTTTTGCTATCTTTGGGCATTTGAGTGTGGTATACCAGAATGTTTATGGTTTGTAAACCTATTCTAGCTTTAGTAATACAAGGGGTACAATGTTCCTTTGGGGCAAACATAGGTTTCCTAGGCTCAATGGCTATGCTTTGAGCAGGGACGTGCAGTCACTGGAGGCAGGGGAGGCGAGGCCTCACCAGTCTCATGAGGAAAAGGAAAGAATTTTTAAAATAATTAAAATGGCCAAGGTAGTTGCTGCCAGACTCCAAGTCACAGTGACTTTGAGTCTGCTTAGTGTTAACTGTAGGGGGAGGTGAGAGAACTATGGGCCTCCTTTGCATAAGGAATTTTTCAGCTTTTAAGAGTTAAGCAAGGGTTAAAAAGTGAAAAATTCTGCATGCAAAGGAGGCACGTGATTCTCCCGCCTCCTGATCTGGGAGCAGCAAATCATGCCTTGCAGTTGAGCGACTGTGGAAAAAGAAATCGTTTGTTGGTCAAGAGGAGCCACGAAGTTCATGCTCCGAGCAAGTTCAACTCTCCAGCACGCAAGTAAAGTTTCTTTGGTTTTTTACCATTATGTCTACGGAGAGGTTCTCAATCATTCAGATCTTCAGATTTTTCCAAAGGCGAGTGGACTTTCTGGGATCCCCCCCCCTTTCAGACATTCCTCTTCTCATGCAAGAGGATAGAAGAACCGAAAGCTTCATGGATGAGAAGCGAAACTTTCAAAGGGGGAAAAAATACCCCAAGAAAGTCAACTCGCCTTTTGGAAAAAAAAGCACCTTTGGGACCACTTCTTCTTGGGTTAATGTGCCTGGCATTTGGGGACTTTAAAAGGATGCGTGCTTCTCTCTTGCATTCTTTATATTTTGCTACGTCCTTTGTTCAGTGAATTGGTATTTCCATTGTCTGATAACTGCCAGGACGCTTTTAATGTTTTGTTACAGCCACCCATTCCAAAACGCGATATTTCACATATTTTAAAGGAATAGTCATGGCAAAGCGAGATCGACTGCAAATGGATGAACTGTTAGGTCGGCGGTTGCTTTTCCCATTGGGCTTGCTCAAAAACACATGGTGGGTTTTTTGTTTTTTTCCCTTGGCTTAGAATAGCGAGGCGTACTCAGAAGGATGGCTGCTTCTATGCCAGAGGCAATCAGTTTGGGGGAGACTCGAGTTCACATTAAAAATAATTAGTAATATATCATTTGCAAATTCCTTCTAAAATCATCTGGAAACCAGAGCATGATCGCTGTGGATGATCTTTTTCCTCTGGATAGGGTAGGACTGGTGGAGAAATAGTTTTAATGCTTTTGAAAAGAGGATTCAGTCTTGCTCCTCCAGATGGATAATTCCCATAGCTCAATTCATCTCAGCGGGATTTACTAAAAGACTAAGGCGGCTAAGCTAAACCTCCCTCGTTTGAAGAAGAGATGGTAACGGCCACGGCAGGGAGGTTTTTGCCTGGAAGCGACTACTTGGCTCCTTCCTGGCTAGTCAAGAAACCCCGAAGTTGGGGATTTTTTGTAATACTAAAGAGAGTTTTTCCACCTTTCTGCTCCCGGCGGTGAAGCCCTGCTGGCTACTTAAAGCGTTGGAAGACCGCTTCAGCCGCCTTGGTGGAACTTCCCACAGGAAAATGAGCCTAGGTTAAGAGAGGAGCTAGTAGAAGTTACACAGCCTTTCATGGGGGACCCCCACCCCAAAGGGCACCCACGCATGCCACCACGCCCAAGCCCACTGGCGTGCAGAGGAAGTGGTGCGGAATGCCAAGCAGACGGGAAGGAAAGCGAGCCACCCCTGCCCAACTTCCCAGTGAATCTCTCAAGAAGCGCAACGGCCCGTGTCTACACCACGTGAGGTCTGGATCACTATCCTGTGTAAAAGCATTGCCTTCCCACATTAAGCACTTGGATTAGGGATCCCCCCCCCCTTCCGAGTGTGGTAGGAAGACATCTCTCGGGTGAATGGGTGAACCAAACTTTGCACGGGGAAGCACCTACGGCTTCTCGGCTCCCCGCCTTGCTTAAAAGCCGTACATTCCTTGTGCCCTCGCCACCGCTATGCGAGATACTCGGATAATCACCCTTTCTCGTTGCACCCCCCCACCTCTCGCGACCCTTCGTCTTGCCTTCTTGCCTTCTGAGCACACAATGCTCACTTCGACCCCGCCCGGGCAGCAGGGCTTTAAAGTGGCTGCAGGGCCCTAAAGTCCCGGCGCCGCATCTGCCATAGAGCGGGTCCCAGTCCCGCTCTATGGCGGACGCAGTGCCGGGGCTTCAGAGGGGCTTTCGCACTTGCCTCACCGGCCATGAAGTTCACCGCACGTCACTGGCTTCGAGTGATCCCAAAGTGTGGAATAGCATGTGAAGCTTGCTTTGGTATTCCTCTAGTAGCTTGATACCTACCACCTTTGGTAGTCCTCCCCTTTACAGTGCCACCCACAGGGTTGGGCGGATGATGCATGTCCCTTCCCAGCCTGGCCTTAATTGTTGTATATCAGTAATTGATATCCATCCCCAAAATAAAGGAGACCCACAATCTAGTGTTAGTCCTGGTATTACCTTAATATTACCCCCCTTTTGTGCATTGTGATGGCATATGCCATCATTAGTATGTATCCTACATATTGACATGTTTGATGATTTGTATAACGTCTTGTATGACAAGTGTCCTTGACAATCCTGTCAAAGATTTGAGGAAATTGACAAGGATGGGGCCAAACACCTATCCAGCATTCAGGCCTAAAGGTGATTGGGGGTTGTCCTTCACACTCTCCAGAGCCCACTGCATAAGATTGAATAATGCGAGGCTTTTCACCAGGGGTGCTCTATTGTCCTAAATTGTGAATACACACATCATTGCTACTCACTACTATAATATATGCAATAAGCAAAAGGATCCTCTTCATCCTGTCTTCTCCCGTGCGTAGAAAGCCAGCTTCCTGGGCGTGGCTTAGCAGGGGTTTTCTTCACCACTGTGTGAGGGAGACCTATTGCCGGTAAGGTCTCTACAGAGTGGCCTTGAGGTTCCAGACTGGTGCCCAGGAGGAAGGGGATTACACTGTTTCCAGATACAAATAATACACACTATGCAAGCAACTAGCAAAACACCTACAGCAAGGCAGAAAAGGATATAGTCAGAGGCCATTCTCGAGTGAACCTTAATTTCATTGGATGTTCACTTGATCGCATAGCCCATTGCTCCTCAGCAGCTCTCATAATGCGGGTCCAATGAATCCAAGTCTTGGATTCAGCAATCTTGATGACAAGTGGAGATGACATGATTACAACATAAGGACCCTTCCATCTCCCCTCTAACTGTTCCTTTTTCCAGTGCTTTACCCACATTCTGTCTCCTGGTTTAAAAGTATGACACTTGGTCACTAACCTAGGTGGGGATTGTTCAGGACCATACGTTTTGGGCTTTTCAATTTGCTTATTCAACTCTTGCATCATTTCCATGCCCCCCCCCCACCCCCCTTATGGCCTAAATCTGGCCAGCCTGCTATGCTCCTTCTGGGCAAAGTGGGAGGGCGACCAAACATCAGCTCATATGGTGAGAGTTTATGCTCCTTTCTTGGTGCACTCCTAATTGCATATAAAGCTAGTGGCAAAGCATCTAGCCCTAACTAGGGTTAACCTTTGCACATGTTCCACACTGTGTTGTAACCTTCCTTGCACTACCTGCCAACCCATTCACATAATATCCCCTCAGTATTGCAAATCCCAATGTTGTCTTTCCCATATGAGTGGCATTATGGGATAACTGTACCAATTTCCAGGCCATAGAGGATGGTGCATATATTCTTCCATCTGGAAGAATATACCACCCTTCCTTCACTACAGCTCTTAAATCATTTACTGCTTTGTTACATTCAGACTGTGAGTATGATGGCTTGACGCTTCCTGGTATTACACCCAAATCCATTGCTACGTTGACATAAAGTTCAGGCAATGGTTCTATTGTTAAGGCTGCTACATGGGCTTCCACAATCCGCAGCTCGGTTTCCAATTGCTATTCTATCACTACCACACTGATGCCCATGACAATGCATCACAGCAAGTCTAGCAGGCTTCTGAACTGCCTCTATCAACCTCTGAACCAAGTACCCATGTTGTATATATTTGCCCGCAGAATCTTGAAATCCCCCTTTTTTATAGACCGCTCCATGTGCATACAATGTCAGAAAAGCACACCTACTATCAGTCCACACATTTAACTTCTTCCCTTTTGCTCTTTCTAATGCCCGAATGAGAGCCCACAATTCAGCAATCTATGCACTTTTGCCTCCCCACAATGGTCCACTTTCCACCACTCCTTCATCATCTACAATAGCATATCCTGCTACCCTCTTCCCTTCCCAACTGTAACTAGAGCCGTCTGTGTACCAATTATAATCCACTTGTGGCATGGGTATATCTGATAAATCAGCCCGGGTAGGATACACACTTTCCAACACCTGCACACAATCATGTTCCAATTCAGTCTCTATAGGCAAAAGAGTAGCAGGATTCAACCTGTTAGATTCAGCCAAATTCACATGCGGGTTTCCTATCATCATTGCTTGATATTTTACTATTCATTGACTGCTTATCCACAAATGGCCCTTCCGGTCTAAAACAGAATGAATAGCAGGCGGTGAAAATGTGAGCCTGTTGCAATCCTGTAGCAACTCAGCAACAGCTGCCAAAGCTTTCAAACAATGTGGCCATCCCTGTGCCACAGAATCCAGCTGTTTAGACAAATAGGCTACCGGTTGTTGCCACTTTCCAAGTTGTTGGGTCAACACTCCCAAAGCTATGTTCTTTTTTGTATCCACATACAATTTAAACGGCTTATTTGAAGTTGGTAAAGCTAAAGCTGGAGCCCTTGTCAAAGCCATCTACAAATCTACCAATATCTACAAATCTACTTATCTACAAATGCCTGCTTTTGTTCCTGTGCAATGCTCAGTCTTCTCATGCATGCGGGCATCCTTTCCCTTTTTCTCTGCCCTGTCCCTATTAATGAACCCTTTCTTAGCTGCTTCCAACAATTCTGCAGTATTTTCCCTAAAGCGCCCTCTAGTTTCTGCAATGTTTTCTGTATTTATTGACTGTGCAATAAATCTTTCATTCAACATCCTCACATCCCCTGGAGCCCTTGGGTCAACCTGCGTGTACAATTCATAAGCTTCAATCAACTGTTGGAGGAAACTCTCTGGGCTTTCATCTGCTTCCTATGTTACTAAAAACGGCTTCGACAAATTCACTGGGGGTTTCCCTGCTCTCCTAAGAGCTTCCACTGTTAAATTCTGATATTCTTTCACTGCTGTCATCTGGTCTTGATTCCTAGGACACCACCCTGGACCCCAGAGACCAACTTTGGTCCTAAATCTTGCACGTTCAGAAATCTAGCTCTCATACACATCCTTACAGCTGCCTTCCACTTCTCCCTTTCCTCTGGTGTCAACAAGGTATTCAACAGCTGCTGTATGTCCTGCCAATTGGGATTATGTGTCTGCATTATGGTTTCAAACAAAGCAATCTTCTCAGTCGGCTTCGATGAGAGGGGTCCATAATGCTGTTTTCAGTTAAGTAAACTGGAGACATATTGGAAGCAAAGTCTATACTCTAACATCCTGCACATTTACAACCTGTGTAGCCATCTGGCTCAAAAAAAAATCCTGCTGCGCAGTTGCCACCTCCGCCCTGGCCACAGCCGCCCTAATCCCT
Organism: Thamnophis sirtalis; assembly: GCF_051295495.1. Lineage (NCBI taxonomy): Eukaryota > Metazoa > Chordata > Lepidosauria > Squamata > Natricidae > Thamnophis > Thamnophis sirtalis. The sequence goes on from NW_028261391.1 coordinate 46,434,305, forward strand.
ACTCCAATCGGTAACTCACTCCCCCAAAGCCCCCTCATCCTCATCACTCTCAGCCTCCTCACCCAGAACAAATAGTTGTTTCATTGTGGGCTTTTTCTCCTTATATCACACATCCTGTTCTGGCTTACCATATTCACCAACTATGCCTTCCTCCCTCCCTCCTTCCACAACTGCGGCAGCCACTTCCCCCACAGGCACGGGGGCATTAACGCCCGGCACTAATGGGAGCACGGGCACACATGGAGGAGGCCTCAGGAGTTCTTCCTCATCTTGCACTAAAACCTTTTTCTGCCCTTTACATTCCCTGATCTCAGACACCTTCATTTCCTCAATTCTTTCAGACGCTGCCTTCAAGCTCTTTCCTTTTGGTCTGGCCACACCGAGGCACACCATTTTAGATTGACATTGCAACAATTCATCAGACTGTTCTGCCACCACATCTCCCCACTGATCTATATACTGAAACTGGTTTGGATATTGTTCCTCATTAGCAGCTATCAAGGATAGCTAGACCTCCTTTCCTTCCCTTAAGGGATCTTGGACTAGCCCTCAGCACCGTTGGCCCCAACGAGGTACCACAGCCGTCTCCCGGAGGCTCAATCCCCCGTGGCACCTAGAGAATGTTTGGAGATGGTCCCCTGCAGGGTCCAAGGGGTCAGGCTGCCCTCAGAGAAACATCGCCTCGCTTAGTGTCCCGGCAAAGGAGTCGCCAAAAACTGTTGTAGAAAAAACAGGACACACAAGCCAGCTCTTCAGGAAAGGAATAGTTTATTTGCGCAGGTTCATAGCAAAGAATAAATGGCCTGAACAATGAATGACAGGCAGGAAGTCCCTTATATAGTTTATTGCTTTCAGATAAAGCCATCTGTTAGTTTTGGATACACCCCTCAAGATTTGCCCCTGAGTTACAGCAATATTATGTCTACAGGAAGTAATAGTACATAGTCAGCCAACGGTCAACTATAGCATACATTTGGGGAAGTAAATTGTGTTCTCCAGTACTGGTCAGAACATTCTGAATACCACCTCTGATTCACAGCTACAGTTTCCTTGCCTGGAAATTATGCCAGTGTGGTCAGCACAACGCAATTTATCAGTGTTAAGGTTCAGTTGTCTCTCTAGTACATATAATTATATATCATTTTATAAAATTTGTTTTAAAAGGGAAGATAAAAACTAGTACGAACTGTCTTACAAAGTAAGAAAAATAAAGCAAAGAGAAACTAAAAGTACAAGAAAGAAAAAAGTGAAATAAAAAAGAAACAAGGTTCGAAGATGTAGCTTCCAATTTTCTTTACAGCAGTTATGAGTACAATTATAAATTTATCTCTTACTTTACTGTTACAACATAATTCCCTTATTTTATAATTTTTCCTGTTTAATCAAAACCATAAACCATAAATTCATTTTTTCTGTTTTCAGCTTGTAAAGGGTTTCCAGTCAGTAATAAACATAGATATTGCCTTTTCTCTAATCAAACAGGTAAATTTGGCCATTTCAGCAAATTCCATCATCTTCAATAACCATTCCTCCATTGTGAGTATTGCTAAATCTTTCCATCTTTGTGCATAGAATAATTTTGTTGCAGTTGGCATATACAAAACTAAGTTCCATGACTTTTTTGAAACTATCTGTCCATTAATCTGCAACAAAAAAGCCCTTTCTTGCCTAAATTGTACATTAGTTTAGAATTTCAACTATTTAATACATGCCATCTGCTCTGCCTTATTGGTGAAAAGATTGATCTCTTTCACTTAATAATATACAATGCTTAATTTTTTTCTAGAATGATTGCTATAGTCAGGAATTTTGTTTAAAAAGAGAAATGAAAAAAGATGTTTACGGTTCTCTTTTTCTAGGCTAAGCATGTCCAATTTTCTTTTTAGGTTGTGGATTTGACTTCCTTTGTCATCATACTCAAGCCGCAAGCAGAGTTACAAGTTGGACAGAAAAGAACTTTGGAAACCTCATAAACCTTGAGAATCTTCAAAAGAGGCAAATCTAGATGCACATTATATTAAGCCATTATGTTGCTTGTTTAGGGCCAGTTTGCTGGAATATCAATCAATTTCATTGTTTTATAAGCTATCATATATAGTTTAGTGTAATGTTTAAACTCCATAGTGATTTGTTAACAAATCATGGTTTAAGATGATCAATGTAACAAAAGTAGCTACTAAAACCCCTATCTCTTGTTAAGTCATGTGGCTTAAAAATAATGTATAATATTGAATGGAGGCTTGTTCAACTTCAGAATGAAACAAGCAACCTGAACAAGAATCTCAATTATTCCCGAGACAAGGAAAAAGGGTGATTTCACACACTGTAAATATTTTATCAGATATCTCATATGAGTAGCAATGCATTGTGCAGTAATAGTGTTATACTGGATATTAAACAAAGCTTTACATATTATTGCCAATTGTTATTAAATGCAGACTACATATAACTTTACTTATAATGCTTTTTTCTGCTTTGTAGTTGAGCAGGCATTAGATTCCTATTTTAAAAGCATATAAGCAAATTGTGAGTTTGCTTATTTTCCGAATTCATTCACGTTATTCGTTGACCTTTAGTACAATGTTGTGGGAGGATCAAAGCTGAACATCAAACAGCAGGAGACAATTTCTAAAAATATGTCTATTACAAGGGATACTGTAACACAACACAAAGGGTAGCTTTAAAAAGAGGCATCCATTCCTTTAATCACGGGTGTCTCCATAGTGAAATCAAGGGAAAGTAAATGGGTGATGGAGAAGGCAAAGCATCTACTAGAGATGTCACAGTCAAAAATGTATTTTGACTGGCAAAATAAAAGAGAAGGGAGAACAAGTGGGAGCCATATGGACAGAGAAGGCAGAAAAAGTAGGAGGCAATTAACTGGCCAAGGCAGAGAAACATAGAAATAGTCAAACATAGAAATTCTTGGATTCTCATCTATTGGCCATTAGTTCTTCTTAAACATCTAAGTACTCTTACAAAAACTGCAGAGTTGTACAATTTCCATTTATAATCTAGTTCAGATTCAACAGTTTATTAATGACCTGGTTAAGGCTAGTTATCATACAAATCAAGAGTTTGTGATTTTAATACAATATATAATAAACCGCTCCAAACTCGATTGCAGAAAATAAGACTTCAACAACAGAGTGGCCAATGCCTGGAATGCATTACCTGACACTGTGGTTTCTTCCCCAAACCCCCAAAACTTTAACCTTATACCGTCTGCTATCAACCTCACCCCATTCCTAAGAGGTCTTTAAGGGGTGTGCATAAGTGCACCAGCGTGCCTACCATCCCTGTCCTAATAGTCCCTTGTATTCGTATCCATTTCATGTATTCATAATCATGTTTATACATATCTGTTATCTAATTCATGTTTGACTAAATAAATAAATAAATAAATAAATAAATAAATAAATAAATAAATAAATAAATAAATAAATAAATAAATAAATAAATAAATAAATAAATAAATAAATACTTAACAACAACAAAGGAAGGGGAAGGGACTTTTTTCAAGATTTTTTTAAAACAGTGTTTTATTGGACAAGGATGCCATCAGCAGTGATCTTCAAGGAAGTTATTGAAAATTTTCAGTAATTATTAATGAACAAATTGTGCCATAATACAGAATGTAGACATTTTCTTATGTTGAAATTGATTTCTCCCCGTAATCTTTAAAATCTGAGCAATGTGTACCTTTTGATTTGGGAGAAAAAAAATAATGTGACTCATTGTTATTGTGAGTTAATTATTTTGATGTGGCCAACAAAAACCTAATTCTACCCTACATGGAAACTATGAAGATATTCAGGTAGATGGTGAAGAGGAATGTTATATGTACCTTGGATGGAGAAAAAGGGTTTCAAATGAAAACCTGACTGGTTACCTAAAGGCTTAAAAATGTGAAAATAACAAACTTTCTTACCTCTGTAATTCTTGGATGTTTCCATCCATTCCCCTTTCTAAATTCTTTCCTGTATGAGATTCCATTAATTTCTCTGAACTACTAGATCCTACTGTAGGTGTTGAGTGAATACAACCCTTTCCTACACCTCAGTGGAAATAACCTACCCTACATTCTTCCAACAAATATATCTCCACATTCAACAACATCCTCTAGGAAGGGAGGAAGGGAGGGAGGGAGGGAGGGAGGGAGGAAGGAAGGAAGGAAGGAAGGAAGGAAGGAAGGAAGGAAGGCTCCTTTAATTTAACTATATTGGAAACTTATTGTATCCTCTCTTAATACTGTTCTTTCAAGCATAATAAAACAGATAATAAAAATGTAATTCATTTTTCCAGAGATTGTATCTCACAGCAGCTCGGCAATCTATTAAAAATTTGTCTTCATTTTTTTTGGCAAGAGCCTTGTACCTTTTCATCTTTAATTTATGAGTGCAGCATTATAAGTGACATGTCTTATTGCACCAGACTCTTACATTATTTATCAGCCATTGATTGATAGCTCATGCCCACAACCCTCCATGCAATATGCTCATCTAGAGTTGGTGGGAGGGAATAGGACAGGAAGCTTAAATGGCCAGCAGCTGGGGATTTGCACAAGCAGGAAGCATCTGCTCCTTTTCCCCAGCTTAGGGCTCAGTTCTTTCCTCAGACATCTCATGTCAGTTTAGGGGATCGCTGTGCCATAGGTGGGAGGTTTTTTTTTGTAGATATTAAGAGCTCACTAGAAATTTCAAGTCCCCAGTTCAGTGGAAAGAATTGTTTTTTGGAGATCATGAAAATTCAATCAGATTGGATAGCCAGGTTTGTGAGGGATGATGGAAAATGTGGCCTTACACATCTGGAAGATACACAGTTTAAAAAGACTGCTGATCTCTTACATTGTGGGTCAGCTAAATAAATCTGGGGGAGGGTGAAATAGCCTTTAGATTAATCCTGAAGAGACACGTGACTTAAACCAGGAGAAGAGAAGACATAGAGGAGTTTTGTTCACCCCCTTTCCTTAACAAAGTAAACAGAACTTATAGTTCATTAAATAGAAACAGGAACCATATGTACAAGTGTTCTATCAATCCAAGACCGCAACAGTGTCATATTCAAGAGACAAAAATTATATTCTTTATTTGGAAACAATTCCCTTAGTTAAAACTGCACAAGAGACATGATGATATGGAATACACGTGGATTGCTGCACATAAATATGTTTTAGTTTGATAAAATAAAATTCTACCACAACCTAGCATATAAAGAGAAAATGCACTGATATAAAAATTCCAAAAGGTATTGTAATATTATAAGATTACATCCCAGAGAATGTAGACAGAAGGTTTCATTAAGAGTAAACATAATAAAGAGCACATAGCAACCTTTGACTGAACTTCTGAGCCTCCAACATCAGTGACATTTATAAGGAACCAAAGGTAGGCAATTTTGCTCATATTAAACGATTTGCTATAGAGCAAAAAAGAACTGAAAACTGGATTAAGCACTGACCTTCAACGCCTTTTGGAAAGGCAGTTCTGGCATCAGTACCAGTGAAGCTGCTTATGCATTGTGGTGCCTAAATTAAATTCTTTGGCCCTTCTACTAAAGGGCAAAAACAACCTTTCATTAAAACTGCAAATGCTATTTGATACCAGATTCATACAGTATTCCGTCAAAGGAGTCAGCTATTACCACCTTTGAGTGTTTTCTCTTGAAATACTTCTGTAAAGAGAATTCTGAAGTTTCAGCCACCCATTTTGCATAGATTTTTCAAAATATTTAAGAAGTGCTATTTGACACCTTCACCCAAAGTTTCTTCTAGGATGTGGATATGGTGATTTAGTGCATTTGATCACTATGTGCAAATTGACTGATCTTTGCATTGATCTGTTACGTCTACATGGCAGACAGAAGGAAGTGCCGTAATTGAGCATGGAAATGCTTGCATCCAGGCATTCATACAAATGTTCTGGGCAGACTTGATTAAAGCCATAATTTCAGGATCACAGACTCAGTTCAAGCACATATATGCCTGCATTCTATGGATAATAGTTATACATTCCGTTATGCACCAAAGATTGTCATTTATGTTCTTAAAGCAATTCAAACAAATATTCACTATCATTAAGAAGAGTTGTGCTCTAAACTGCATTATGAAGATGGGTGAAGAAAAAACAAGTAATGTCATTCTTATTTTGGGAAAGATTACCACAATGTACAGATAGTCCTCAACTTGCAACAATTGGTTTAGTGACCGTTCAAAGTTACATTTGCACTCAAAAAGGTGATTTAATACTGTTTTTCAACTTATGACCATTGCACCATCCCCATGGTCACGTGATCAAAATTCAGACACTTGGCAACTAACCCATATTTATGATGGTTGCAGGGTCCCGGGGGTCGTGTGATCATCTTTTGCAAACTTCTGACAAGTAAAGTCAATGGAGAAGCAAAATTCACGTAACAACCATATTACTAACTTAACAACTGCAGTGATTCGCTTAACAAATGTGGCAAGAAAGGTTGTAAAACGGGGCAAAATTCACTTAACAAATGTCTCAGCAACAAACATTTGGGGCTCAATTGTGATTGTAAATCGAGGATTACCTGCCTTACACTTTAGGCCTAGCAGAGCTGGCTGGAGAATTCTGGGAGTTGAAGTCCACAAGTCTTAAAAGTTGCCAAGTTTGGGAACCACTGTCCTAGGATACAGATGTCATAGTATATGCCTAACCAAATGAAGCAGAGAACACAGCATGCAACACGATGAGCTGAAAGAATTAACCTTCCGCTTGAATGCAATCTGTGTGCATTGTCCTTTGAGCTTATTCTTGGCCAATGTATTATTCTATAGTTGTAATTGTTCTTGTAATTGTGAATCTAGTTATTGAAAATACTACCATAAGCAAAAGATAAGCAATAATCCCTCTTCAAAAACAGTCTAGCAAATGTCTGCATCAGAGTTTTCTATATGGCTTTGTGATATCTACAGATTCAAATATTAAATAGAAGCACATGTTAAGTTTTACAGAGTCAGTCCTCGTTTAGCAACTTCACTGACAGTAACTTTATGATTTACTGAAAAAATTACTTTATAATTAATCCTCATGTTTATGACTTTTTCAGGCCTGAAAAACAAAGGAATGCTGAAGCTGGTCACCTAATGACTGTTTCATTAAATGACTGGTTTGCTAAACAAGGACAACATGTAGAACTCTAATAGAAAATTCCCTCCATCATACTCACACATGCTTTAACTATGATCAAATAACATGTTACCATGAAACCCCAGTATTTTCTCATACTCATAGTTCACTAATGATGATAATCTACCCCATGGGTTTTTTAACAGTAGGGCTGCATATATTGTCATCTTTGCAACTGAATGCTTCATTGGTTGCAAAAAAAATACTAATCGCAACAGGAGGCAGAGATGATTATTTATGCAGTCATTTTTGATTGTAAGAACAGATGGTTTGGAGCAAAGCCTTTTTACAATCCCAGGAATACAGGCAGCTCACAAACATGTGCACGTTCTTCATTAAATCATGATGTTTTTATTAGGTGTTGAATAAGAAAGACTTCAGTTGAAGCGAAGGGCAAATTGCTTTTCCATTGAACTTGATTCCTGAAGGATTTAAAGTACTCAATGGAGCTCCTTTCCTAAGAATGATCTCACTTTCATGATTCTTAAATATTACATCACATGGATTACATGTGTAGACGCAAACACGCTTTCTTTCACACACAACATCTATGCATTACAGCAGAATTATGCATAATAGTTTTGCTTAAAAACTGTCAGCAGGTCTGGTGCTGATGTCACACGGAGTCAAGATTGGAATGATTCTGTTTGGATCACAGCAAAAGTACACTGCCAGCTTATTATCTGTTCCTGAATGCAGGAAGGGTATATCGCACACATAAGACTGCCAAGATTTGACAGCCAATAAGAAAGCAGCATGTAAAAGGGATTATATTATTACAAAATGTAACTTTCTCCTTCAGAGTGCTGGTTCACGGGTTCCTTGTTGACTTCTTTCAGATGCATACCAGCTTAGTGTGTGGCATCGTTTCTTAAAGTCCCTTATTAAAATAGACAATCTCAATATCAGAATTCTTCTCTCTGATCAAATTCTGGACTTCTTGTTCCAGGCGATTCATCTGCATTGAACTGCAAAAGGAAATATTATACAGTTTATTTGAAAGTACACCTGCTATAGATGTGGCACCAATAACTTAAGAGAATTATGGTTACTGAAACGTGTTTTAGAAAATTTGGTTTCTATAGACTTTGACAGAGTTTATTTAATATGCCTTCTGGAGGTGTTATATTACAGGTTCTATAATCTCAAAGCAGCATAGCCCTGTCAAAGACATTAAGTTGGAAAAGCTGGTTGAGCCATATATTCAACTTTGTGGCCTTTGGAAAGAAATAATTCTGTTAGATCGAGTAATGGATAGGCACACACAGGCTAACGGTAACAACAGCTCTCTATTAAATGCAACAAGTGAGAACAATCCAGCGAAGGTTGAGTCTGACAGCAGCCCTTTTATAGGGAGCTATCAGACCCTTCAACCAATGAGATTAAACCTCTGTTCCTGCCGGAACAGAGGACCTTGGTGGAAACCACTATAGGTGAAGCTAGAATGTAACAAATTCTTTCTGTAAGAAAGGGTAAGAGGGCAAGTAAAGTCAAAGTGTCCTACATTAGTCATTTGACTGCATTATTTCAAATATCATTCAATATCCATTTATTTAGTTCATAAACCAGATGGTCTGACCACAATGCAAGAGACAAAATAGGCAGGTTACATACAAAACCGTAAGGACTCCACACTTTTATGACCACAAAAGTGTGAAATTTGATATTCAGTATGGAATTGTCCATCAGAATGTATATATGTCTAGGTTGTTTTTTTAAAGTCCTTACAGAAGATAACTCTGAACGTTTGTATGTTGGCTTGAAAGTATGAAATGTCAAGAACCAAAGCCTGCCACCGAGGAGAAAATGTGCTTTTTGCCTTCAACCTTCTCTAATTGACAGTGGCTGTTCTTGTCCCTCACTGCTTAGCAGATCCTTCCAGTCTGAGATATCAAGGAATGAATCTGGGATCTTCTCAACACAAAGTTCTATTGCTGAGCTTTATATCCCAGTTCTCAAATCCTTTGGCACTAACTTTGGGGAAATAGTCTAGAACACATTTTCCTGAGAAATATTGAAGAACCAATATTTGAGGAAACTGTACCTAACTGAAAGCAAGAGCAACAGTAACATGCAACAATATGGAAGACTATTTCTTACCTCTTCTGTGGGAAGAATGCGCAGCAAAGAGGTGTGGCAAACACCAAACTACAGAAAGAAAGACAAGAATGGAAGAAGTACTTTTGGTTGCCATTTTAGTCTCCTCAAATTAGTTTACCAACATATGGGAACTCCCTTGCTAAATATTGGTTCAAGTCCTCATTAGTCAAGAAATCAAATTTCCCAGTATAGAAAATACAGGAGTCCTAGATATTTGTTCCTAGATCATTTTATTTGCATAGGAGAAAGATATCACTTACGTCAGGCCCACAAGTCCAATCTGCAGAGGAGCATTCATCCAGGGGTATCGCTGATGGAAATAGAAAAGGAATTGTTTACACACAACATTCATATTGTTCTCCAAAGCAAAAATTCTTATTTATTTATTGTTTATAGAGGTGAAATGCTTTATGGAGCAATCATAGCCATACATTACTTGAGATGATGACAGATCCTTTTTGAGTCTGATGCACAGAATATATAAGCAGAGGCAAAATGTCATGTTGCCTTAACAACACAGTGTCACAATTCACCAGGTGTGTTGAAGTACACCAAGTACACCTTCTGCCTTTGCCACAGCCAGCCTTCTGGAATAGCTTCAGTGTAACAAACATGCCCTTCTTACCTGGAAGTAAGTCATTATACACTTCAGCAAAGCTGTCAGGACTTGGTTTTTGAATAGGGTTAATCTGCTGCTATGAATATTACTATGTTGGTTGAAACCCAGAAACTGATTTAACATACTGAAAACCTGGATAATTTCCTTAGGTAGAAAAAGAGGATGGGGTGGGGTATGGGCAAAATCAGCAACACTGCAGACCATCGCAATGCAAGTCCCACTTCTTTTGAACATTGTACAATGATGATGTATCTCGAAAGCCACATAAGAGACTTGGATTACAATTTCCTGTCTGCCATTTTGCTGATTTTGATATATACGAACATCCCCATGGAAGCCACTGTCCTCAGTGATAAATGTTTGGAATGGGGAAATGAATGGTAACACAGACCTTGGAAGGACATTGAAGGGAAACTGCCAACACCCTATGTTAAGGTAGCAGTGGTACTCAAAGTGTTGCCTGAGGACCCCTGGAGTCTCCAAAGACCTCTCAGGTCAAAATTATTTTATATCAATGTTAAAAACTAATACAATATTAAAATCCCATCAACAATCATGAGAAGTAGTGGCAGTTTTGCATTTGGCAATTTTAATATTTAATATGGTAAACAATATAAGATATGCAAGCAAAATCTCTTTTGGGGTCTTCCACAATTTTCAAAAGTAGGAAGGGGTTCTGAGAGGGGGAAAAGTTTAATAAACACTAGAACATAGAAATCAAAAATATGAGGGGAAAAGTGCTACTGTATATGGTTCCCAAAATTAATATCATAGGACTAATAGGAGCCTTTTCAGTAGTAGCTCCGACCCTTTGGAACGATCTCCCCGTGGAGATTCACACCCTCACCACCGTCCAGACCTTCTGCACAGCCCTTAAGATCTGGCTATCCCGTCAGGCCTGGGGATAAAGATTTTAATCCGCCCCACCTGAATGTTGAATGAAAGTTGTGTTTTATTGTTTATTTTTTTCTATTCACGTACTGTCTTATGTTTTGTCTTGCACACCCCCTCCCATGAATTGTAAGCCGCCCTGAGTCCCCTCAGGGAAAAGGGCGGCCTATAAATAATAAATAAAATCTAAATCTAAATCTAAAATGGTAGTAGAACTTTAGCAATTTTGCTAAAGTATTAAACACGATAGTTTTTAATGCTAAGAGCTAAACATGACATAATTTCTTTTTATATTAATCTCATATTTGCCATTTTCAGGAAAAGAAGAATCCATTGCCCTTCAGGTTCCTAGCCAGCATAGTCACCAGTTCCAATTATAAAATTGACACATGTGGAGAGGACCAAATTGCAGAAAGCTGACTTAATTAAAATGTATATAATTTTCATGTTTTTCATCCATCCCATCAACCCTGATCCTAACTGATGAATCTGAAAACAAAAGTAAATTTCCTTTCCTTGTCTTGCAGCTGCCATTTGTATTAGGGTTGGGGTTAGGCAAAAATTAGGGTTAAACTTTGACAACTTCCCTCATATTTTTGTGTTAGAAGGGAACGTGACAAAAAAGGCAACCACATCTTTTGAGGCATAAATTTACAAAGGAACATGAACTTGATGAAGAAACACACTCCCCAAAAATATTGTACCTTCATAAATGCTCTTTTCTCTAGGGCATTCATGATCACAGGAGGGATGGCTGTGGGGAAGAAGTGGAAGAAGAGTCAGATACCATAAAAACCATCTAGATGTCTCCCCAAGAAAACCTGCCCATACTGGATTTGCTGGGATATTTTTTTCACTAGGAATCTTTTTCCCACCTTCAAAGTGCATTCCTCTAGGGATCCTTTGGGCTAAAATCGCATTAGTCTCAGCAATATAGCTGATAACTGAAGGTGATACATTAGAGAAGGTAATTCCAAACACCAGTTATATATATACTGAGATTTATGCTACAATAAATACTTCTTCTCATATCTCTAGCTCTCCCAAATGCCCCAACTGGGAAGGACTAACATGCTTTCACAGTAGCATAATTATTGATATTCTTCTCAACAGAAGCATGTTCCACTGAATTTAGAAGTTTCAGTAACCTAAAAAAGACATCTATTATATGATATTATATTATTGTGTCTTTCAAGCTCTATCTTCAGTGGTTATTTTAACTTTGATTCAAAATTTGTCATTTAAAAAAAAGATGAACAAAGCAGGAATAGTCACTGACACTCAAATATTTGTCAAGGTAGTAACAACATACCCATTGCTGGTGCAGCCATGCCAATGCGTGAAATCACCACTTGCACAATAGCTTGCTGGGCTGCCTTCTTCGATTCACCCAGCCGATTTCCATTTTCATCCATAATGGGGATACCAAATTTTAGCTCCCTATAGAAATGGTTAAGAGGGAAGCATAAACTCTCTATTCTTTATTCTGCCTTTTCTCTGCATTTCATTATGTTGCTTTTTTTGTCTGTTGTACAATACCGATGGTTATGGCAAAAGTATTCAATATTCTCCTCTATATAGGCCTCCATATTATCAACAAAAGCTTTTGAGAACTACAATAGAAGCCAATCACTGCAGCATGTGCTCCCACCCAATGGGCATTTGCATATTCCCAAAATTAAATCTACCCTCTATCTATCTAAATCTCTTAGGCATCCCTCACAGGATCCACCTGCAGTACTTTCATGTTTATCAATGGCCCACAGGCTGTACATTGTAAACCTCTTGCCTGTGAAATAGAGGTAGTACTTGGTTGGGTTTTTTTGGGGTGCCCAGAAGAATTTATTTTTGCAGGAAACAGTGAGGAGAACTAACTAGTATAGATCTTAGCTGTCCCGGCCCAGTGCTAATTTCCAGTGGGATCCCAATGAAGGTGGAAGTGTTTTAATTTTTTGTTGGTTACTGCATTTGTATTTGCAACAGAAAAAATGGAAAGGGAAGAAAGTTATTGTGGGAAAGAAAGAGTTGAATGGAGGAAGACTATTCCTATTTCAGCATCCTATTCCTATTTCAGAAAACCAGCTCAGCTTACAATCAATATTAGCATACAAACCTTACATAACAATCAGACAAATTGTTACCATGATCATAAACATTATCTTGAAGATCTATTACAGGAGTTTGAATATATTATTACAGCTATACATACTCCATGCTTTTTAGTATTATAAGACAAGATAGCCAATGTTAGAGGTGTTCAGAATATGCAACCTATAAGGAATTGCCTGGTGTTGAACTTCCTGTAGCAGTTCTCTCATTACATTTCCATCCAGCAAACCATGTCATCTTACCTTTGTCTTGTTAATGGAATATTAATGCAGTTTGCAGCTGCCACAGCTGCAAAAGGCACATAGCGTCCAACGATTGAGGGCAAATGCTATCAAAAAGGGAGGGTTGAAATGAGAGAAGAAAGAGACTTGTGATACCAATTAAATTAATAACACGACGAACAGCATTACATTTTACAACAGGGTCACTGATGCAGTCAGGAGCTGTCATCAATTCCTTTGAGAATTCACCATACAGATATAATGAAATTTCAGAATTTTGTTTTTCTACTATATTAGATCCAATGTATACTATTTTGTTCATGCATTGGGTTATGCAAAGCAACTCCCAGGTTCACTAGGCAAATCTTTCAGATGGGCCTCTAACTGGTGAGAGAACTTAGGCTTAAAACATACATGTTAGCTCTGTGGTCTTTTTTTGTTCAGTTTTGTTTTCCTTTTTCGACTAGTGTAAGAATTTGAGTCTCCACTGTTAGGGACAATTTCTTTGCTAAAAATTGGTGTGTTGCCTAGAATAATATTTTAATTTCAGATAACAGATATTTTGACAACTAATATGCCATTCAAGCAATGGCAAAATAATTTATTTAAATTAGTATGGCAAGGGGGGGAAACTATGAGTTGAATATAAAGCATTCCAAGTATACATTTTTGTTGAAATTTGAAACAGGTAGAATGGGTTGCAGAATGTATGATAAAGTGTGTTAAGAATTTTGGTTTTAATAAACAGATCAATGGAAAATAGGTGGTTAAAAGGGTTGAAATTTACATTATGTTGTGATCTTAAAAATACATTTTTTTATAAAATGATATATTGTTGGCACATGATGCCAGACAAATTATCTAGATTGTATGAAGGGATTTCATATGTATGTTGGGACTGTGAACAACATGAAGAGATATCTTATCATGCTTGATGGAATGTAAAAAGCTAAGAACTGGAATGAAATGCATACATTGGTACAGAGGATTTTAAACATTAATATTGTATTGAAACCAGAACTTTTCCTTTTAGGATTGATTGAAAAAAGACATGGGAGATTATTTTAATATATGATTACAGCAATGAGGTTACTGTATGCAAAAAGTGGAAAGATTTGGCGTTACCCACCATTGAGGAATCATTGGTGAAACTGAGAGAATTTACTAAGAGGGAAATATTAGGATGTATGAGTTGCTGAAGGTTGGTCTTACTATCACTGCTTTTTCAATATATCTAAACAGCTTTGTAAAATACAAGCTAATACAGCCCTGACAAACTCCCTTTACAACACTTCATAGAACATCTGATTGCAACACTGACAAACTTCTTGAAGGGGAATATACTATCCTTCCACAGGAAAAGCTTCAGGAAACTTTAAACTGGGTCGGGTATGCGTTGGGGTAAGATGAAATAAATATTATGAAGACACGGCAGGGAAAAAAGGCATTGCTGGGACATGTTTGTGGTCAGCTGCAAATGGAGAAACACCCTACAGTTGACTGGGATGCAAAATTGAACTGAAAGGAAGATTTGTTTCCTAAAACCTTTGAACTGGGAAAGTAATTCTTTAAGAATCTGGTGAAGGAAAGCAGATGAGTATTTCTATCTAATTGTCTTAGAAATTTGGTGTGTTACATTCAGAACTATTTGGATAGTTTAAGAATCTGGTGAAGGAAAGCAGAATCAGATTTAAGAATCTGGTGAAGGAAAGCAGATGAGTATTTCTATCTAATTGTCTTAGAAATTTGGTGTGTTACATTCAGACCTCTTTTGGATAAGAGGGGCATGCAGCATAAGAATTATTATTATTATTAGGAATTTCTTAATATTTGTATGTACAATACATTAAATCTACTATGCTAGGATAGTAAGAGTGAAATTGTTAGCCTGGCTTAGTAATGTGAAATAAATGAAACCCTTAGCTAGGTTACACCAATGTCCAAATGTCCATGAAAAACATGAATTCTCCTGCTCCTGAAAGAAAGGCAGATCATGTCACAACCAAGAAAGGAGGAGATAAAACAATTTCTGTAAGCAAAGTCAGATTGCTACTTCTTATTTCAGAGATGAGGAATTCTATCTTCAGGATGGCTTGATCAAGCAGTGTACAGTATTCCTCTGTGATGTGACGGAGTCATTGGGTCTCTTACCTTGGTGAGAGATTTGAGTCCTAGTGCCGCCACCACAGCTCCAGTAGTAGCACTGACATAAGCAGTTCCCAACTGGCTGCAAAACAAGTAGACAACTTGGTGACGCTAAGAAACTCTCAGCCCTCCTGCTTAACCTTGACTTTAACCCCAGTCCCATCCCAGAAAGATGGCAGGGTGGATAGCAATTTTGCATCTTTAAAGCAGCCTCAGGTTATCATAAGGCACATACGCCTCTGATCAGAAATACCAGGAGGCAGAATCAAAGTTTTTAGATTATATTTGGGGCTAGTGGAAAATGAACTACCAGGATGGTACCTTGCAGAAGCTTGAGGAGCCCTACTTTTTTAAAAATCAGGTTGCTTTTTGTTTTTTTTTTTCATTTTAGAGGACTTTAAGGGCAAAATGAATGACAAGTTTCTCAAATTCTTATCAAAATGCAAAAATACCAGAGGAAAAAATATCAATCCTGCCAATCAGTGGTCTCTGAGAACACAAAAATGAACCATGGCATGCTAGGCCAAAAGAGGCTTGCCTACTTTTATCAAATGGAACCATTCCTGTCACTAATTGGAGAGCTCCACTGGTTGCCAGTTGGCTTCCAGACACAATTCAAGTTGCAGGCTGCCACCTTCTAAAGCACTTTAGGGCCCAGGATCTCTGGGACCACTCTCCTGATAATACCTGCTATGTAATAAGTTCTGATAAAGTAGGATCCCTCTGAATCCCCAAATTTAGGGAGCATTCGCTCTTAGGATCATGGAAAAAAGACTGCCTTCATTTTCTGTCCCCTTCTGTGAAATAAAGAATTCCCCCAGAAATCCAAATACTGTATTTTTTGGAGTATACGACACACCAAGATTTTGAAGAGGTAAATTTTAAAAAGTTTTTGCACTTTGCAGACCTCCCAAACCCTCTGCATGCCTCATTTTTTGTGAAAAATGAGGCATGCAGAGAGTTTGAGAGGCCTGCAAAGTGCTCCTGGGGGCTGCGGGGGGGCAAAAACGAGCAAAAAATGGTCCATTTTTCACTTGGTTTTGCTCCCCCAACCCTCAGGAGCACTTTGCAGGCCTCCCAAACCCTCTGCATGTCCATTTTTGTAAAGGGGGCGGGCTTTCAGGAGGCCAAAAATGCTGCATTCAGTGTATAAGATGCACCCAGATTTTCACTCTCTTTTTTGGGGGGGAAAGGTGCGTCTTATACTCCGAAAAATACAGTAGCTCACATTCAGTTTTAGAAAGACATTAAAACTTGCTAACTCCAGCAGTCTTTGTAACCTTGTTACAATTTTGTTTCTTCCAGCACTGGATATATTTTCTCTCTCTTTTTGGTAACTGATATTCCTGGTACTTATATATGCTGATACATTTTTTTTAAAAATGATTATGTTACTTTTATAATCTTAAACTGGTTCATTATGTTGGGCCTATGTGTTGCTCATAATCAGCAACAGTTGGAGCAAGCTAATCACCAGCTGCCAGCAGTTTGGCAGATCAAATCTTACCAGGCTCAAGGTTGACTCAGCCTTCCAACCTTCCAAGGTTGGTAAATTGAGGACTCAGATTGTTGGGGGCAATATGCTGACTTTGTAAACCACTTAGAGAGGGCTGGAAAGCACTGTGAAGCGCTATATAAGTCTAAGTGCTATTGATATTCCTATCTGTAAGCCAGTAAAAAAAAGAAAAGTTAGTAAGGAATAAGGTGGAAGTAATATAGAGAACAGAGATCTCCTGTTTTGCTATCCAGATAAGCACTGAATCGTGAAAAAGGTACTTCTTAGAAACTGCCACAGCCTGTTGCTGGTTTAGGGCCAGGCTACTCAAGACCATTGGATATAATTCTTGGTAGAGACGTTGGTCTTAATTTACAGTTTATTTTACTGCTTTCTTACTTGACAGTGATAGGTGCGTCTCCACTCCGGTTAGTATAATTGACAATGGCATTGAATGATTGGTTCACCCATTGCCAGAAAACCATGGCAGGGGCCGTCCTGCAGGGAAAAAAGACAATCAGGATTGCCAAAACCTACAAGAAGCCAAGACAGAACGCTATCAGAGAACCCAAAATGCCAGGTTAACCTTCAGCATCCTAGGAAAACTGTGCTTGCTTATCTTAGTGTACAATAACACACATTTGTGCATACACTTCAAGAGGCCTGGCTGTGGTTTCACTTATTAGCAAGTAAGTTGCAAACATTATTAACGCATGTCCTTGCAAAAGTTTACATTTCTAAATGTCCTTATCTATCTGTCCACACACGTACACAAACATTAACATAAGCATTTGGCAGTCACATTCTCAAAGACACTCAAATAGTTTTATGTGATTGGTTTTCACTTAAGCCACTCAAAACTCTCCAGAACATGTGTTTGCATTCATGTACCCCTTTGTTAATTACATGCAACAGTTTTAATATTAAAATGTGGTTGCATTTTATGTTATTTCATATGTTATATATTACATACATGCATAAAGTATCAAATCTATATCTATCATGCTCACAGTTTTGCACAAAATATTATCACAGAAAACAAAATGACAATGATATACTTTTAACAGTTTAGAGAATAAACTAGAGCTAAGGATAAAGATACATATAAACATATAGCGTGTCATGCAGTTAAAACAAGGCTGTGGAGGCTTCAGATCTATAAGATCTGCCTTACTTAGAATGCCAAGATCTACTAATCAGAACTAGACAAAAAAATAAGCACTTAGAATTAAACAGTTGTAATATCAGGAATTTGTTCTGCATATCAACAATGGATGGAGAAAGATGTTTTGGCTTGCATTTTCATGCAAACCACACTTCTCAAATCAAAATCAAAATGCCTTTCTTTTTGGAACCCTTTAAAGAAGATTCACATCTTATATGCTGCAAGTATATATGCTGAAGAGTATACATATACTATAAGAGTATACATACACACGTTTTTTAAAAAGTCCATATAAAAAGTACAAAGTAAGAAAAATCTATACTAAAATCCCTATGGTCAGTTCAACCTTTCATTTTAAACCATTGGGAAACTGAGCCAAACTGAAGTTGTTAGACGTGGCCTTACTGCTTTTTATACACTTCCAGCATGAAGGACCCTATTCTCCATTCCATTCTAGAAATTGAAAGTCAAATGTCCAGGTAGGGCTATTAATCCTAAGCATATATCCTGCAGGAGAGCAGCATCTTTTTTCATTTAAGTCAGACATGTGTGGCAGGGAGCTATTAAGGTCATTTTCCCCACCTACCATATTGCTTTCTTGCCTTAAGTCATCTTGTCTGATACAATGCTGTAATTTAAGAGGAAGAGACATCTATATTGTCTTCCCTCCCATGACTAATAGCATCTTGAGCAATCTATGGAACAAAAATGTATAGCATATAAAGTCTAAATACTCCCTTAACCCCAGGGATTGCTATTTTTTCATAAGTAAAATAAAAGCTACTCTCTTATTCACTCATCACATACATCTTTGGATCTTAGTTATAGATTTCTCACTTCATACCTCTCTCTATACTATTCCCACACAAGGTGCCAGACCTTAGTAGGTACATACGTGCCTGTAGAAGGTGAGCATGCATCCCGTGATGGTCATGTTCATAGGCACCTGAGCAGACATACGTCCAATCAGGATCATCTTCTCACCGGTGTCTGGGTGGAAGGCAGAGTCATAGATGTATTTTGCCCGCCATAATTGGTCCTCAGTCAAGCCTGGTTGTACTTTACCCATTCTGGAAAGGCCCCCAAAAAGGAAAGAAAAATGAAGATAGTACATAATGTTGTGGAAGTTTCTGAAATAAATATTAATGGTAGAAGGAGGTGGAGATAGCTTTAGTAAGAGAGGAGCTGTATTCATAATTCCCAGAAACACCTAAAGCAGGGCTGTCAAACTCCCGCCCCACGGGTCAGATGCGTTGGACACGCCCATGCCCAGTTTAGCGAAGGAGGGAAAGTCCCTATACACCATGTGATGCCACTGTGACAACGCGTGTTTAACATCCCTGACCTACAGGAAAAAGAATGTCAGAAAAGAAGAGCAAATTAAGGCTTTTTTCTGATCTTTTCGCAGTTTCACTCTGACCTAAGGTTCAATATACATTATGATTCTGTTAGGGTATATTTCTTTTTATGTTCTAAATCCTAATTTGGGATTACATATAAAGACAGTGCAATGGTCTTGAGATAACTAAAAGTCCCACCACCAAACTACCACTAGAAGAGTTCAATTTAAAAAAAAGCCTTCCTCAGAATTCCTACTGCTTTCGCTGAATGTACCCTATTTATCACAGGTACCATACTGAATGTTGCAAACAATGGATAATGCTCAGAAGAATAATGGAAGACAAGGGAGAGAGAGAAAGCTCTATTATCCCAGCATTTAGAAGAGAAGAGCAGAAAAGGAGGGTCACGGTTCTGTCAGATGTTTTAAACAACTTGGACCAAGTTATTAGGATTCCCTGCTGTCATTATAACTGCTTCCCATCAACTTTCCAAAAGAACCTGTAATTCTGTATCACTCTTCGGGCATCTTCCAGGGCCTTGCTAGAAAGCAGAAGGTTGCAGGGATTCGTCACTGTGAAGAAATGCTTTGCTCTTCCCATGAAGGTGCTTTGATCCCATCGTGGCTCTTTTATGTTGATGAGCAAAGACAGTTCTGCAGACATTCTGGGCAAGAAGACAAAGAAAGCAAAATAACGATATCACTGCACAATATAAATATAGACACAAAAGAAACTGACACATCCTCATTGACACACCTTTGTTCAATTTACTTCCATTCTATCTTGTCCCTAACATTTGGAATCCAAGGGATTTGAAGTTTCTCAAGAAAGATACAAAATATTCTGACTTTCACTTTCTACTCCTGCAAGGTACATATCAAAGTATTGCTGGACCACAGCAATACACCTCATCAACTGATGAAGATATTTAGGTTAATTATTTCTTAGCCTTCGAAGGGAAACTAAAATAATGCTTTAATAAAGTTTTTATTTCATTTTAAATTACTGAGGACAATAAGCTTGTCAACAGCACTAGAGAAGGACCACTCCTATCATGATCATTGCACTTTCTAAGGAAACCTTGATTGCTCTTTAAATCTCATTTTCCATATCCAATTTAATTCCTAGGCAATAAGAAAACCAACAATGATTCCATTTACAAAGAAAAAGGTCAACCACTGATATTCAAAGTTCTTTCTAAATGGACTAATCCTTTTGAACAGAAATCTGGATAGACACGGTGACAGCAAAAAAGAAAGGCTAATGGAATGTACTGTTAGAACCAATGCTCTCAGCTTTTCCAGCAAAAAAAAAATGCAAGGATCCAGTGAAACTAATAATATTTCATGGATTTCTGTTCTCAGTAGTGAACTAAAAGGGTATCAACAATGAAATAAGAAATAGGCCATAGTTGGGATAAGGTATGACATTAGCTAAGTAGATTGTCTCTCTTTTCTCAATAAGGAAGATTTTCTGCATGGTTTTCACACACAAATAAACCATTTCTATGAATGTTGTTGAGACTAAAGAAATTAAGGGAGGCGGAGAGGAAGAAATATTCAAATGCATAATTTTTAGCCTTTTTAAAAAAAAACTGAATTATAAGATTTTTTTTTAAACTATAGGGCACTGTTCTGAACCAAATATAAGATCCTGGGTTTTGTTACAACTTACTTCTCTAGACTTATTAGCAGGAATTTATCTTTATTTTCCATCTTCCTAAAGAATCTTTTAATTACAATTGTGTGTGAGGATAGAGTAGGCAGCACTAGTCTGCACCGCCTACCTGTAGGTTAGTGGGTATTAATATGAGAATAGAGTACCAGATTGGTGTCATGATTAAGGCACTGAGTTAGAAACCATAAGACCATGCATTCTAGTCTCACCTTAGGTATGAAGCCAGATGGGTGACCTTGGGCCAATCATATTTTCTTAGCCCTAGGAAGCAGGCAATGGCAAACCGCTTCTGAAATCTTGCCAAGAAACCTGCAAACACTAGTCCTGGCAATTGCCAGGTGTCAACAATGACTTGAAGGCATGTGAAAGTGATAGATGTTGAAAAGGTGTTTGGCTATACAAGGATCAATAAACAGAATGATTCTTAAGAAGATGAAGTAGCTCACAAGTTCAGGAATATTTCTGGAGGACCGTGCATTCCCTTTGAAGCAGCAAGTGACCATCTATGGAATTGTCTGGATTCATCTGTCACCAAGGCCCAGGTGGTTTGACCCATAGTTTATTTGAAAGCTGCAATTGACTCATTGACTACAATGCCTTTGGTGAAGGGATGAGCTAAACTACCATATTTTTGGGACTATAGGATGCACTGAAGTATATGATGCACCATGATTTTGAAGAGGTAAATTAAAAAAAAGTTTTGCACTCTGCAGGCCTCCCAAACCTTCTGCACACCTCATTTTTTTGAAGAAAAAAAAAAGAGTATGCAGAGGCTTTGAGAGGCTTGTAGAGTGCTCCTGGGGACTGGGCGGGGGTGGTGGTAAAAACGGCACATTTTTTCTCATATTTGCCCTCCCAGGAACACTTTGCAAGCCTGTCTTCATGTCCATTTTTGCAAAGGGGGCAGGGTTTCAGTAGGCCAAAAATGCTGTATTCAGTGTATAAGATGCACCCAGATTTTCACCCTCTTTTTTGAGGGAAAAGGGTGTGTCTTATACTTCAAAAAATACGGTAAGTAGTCCATTTCTGGCCTGTCAGATCACAGTATTGCAATGGAAATGCCCTTGAAGGTCATTTGGAATTCACCTATAGAAACAGGTGTGTCTACAAATTTTATCAGAATAATGAAACAACATTACCATAATGTACTTCAAGTCCTCCATCTTTGAGATGTGCATGAGATGTCACAATATACATAGGAAAGCAGTGGGATTTGTGTTGCAACCCCAAGATACTATGTTAATTTCTCAGATCCCTTTTGCACCTTCTTCCCCATGCAGACACTGTTGGCTAGAGATGATAAAACACTGATCCTAAGCACTTTACAAGATAAACATCTACAATGAACTTTAAAATATTGTTCTTTAAGGGAGCATCTCTGCCAGCATGTACCTACTCAAACATTAATACCCATGGAAGATTGCTGCTCACTGCCTCAGAAAAAAGTTCTGGGAAGATTCAGGAGAGCAACTTCTCTATTGTGTTCTTTTAATTTGGGAGCCCAGTCTGGGCCAACGCTTGCTCCTTGATGCCAAGTGAAGAGCTTTTCAGTCTCATGGGCTGACAATGACGCAAGGGGGACATTGGGAATTAGATATATTCTCTAGGTTCAGTTAGCAGGGAGTCTTCACACAAGGGATGAATCCTGTAACTATTGCTGTTTTAATCTATTCTTCATTTATTTTACTGTTTTATAATTTCATACTGTAACTTGAAAACCATCTAAAAATCCTTAATTTGTTTTTTTTTCTACTTTCTTTATTTTCTTTTTGTTTGTTTTTCTTTGTTTTCTTTTGTATTCTAACTTTGGAAATGAATCAAATGGTAAAACAAAACCCATACTTGAAATCATAAAATACCAAGCAAGCAATAAATATTTTAATAAATAAACATGTTAACCTATAATATGTATGCTCTAAAGGATTTACAGAAATATCATATTCCTTATCCAACTTCCTTTCCAATTCACACCCAGCTTGCACATAAGCTTTAAAAAAAAAGCCACTGCCTCCTACCATATATAATCAATCATTTGAATCAAACAAGTATAGCCCTACCACCCAGTTTGCTTGATCCTCATGGGATAGCAAAGTCATCCCCTGAGGTACCAATTTGAGATGCTGGGGTTCAAGTCCCATTATGGCTGACCATAGAACCCATAGCCATGCTGGACACAAGGAAGTTGGATAAGAGAAAGCTAGTGTGATGGGTAGAGTCTTGAACGGTCGGAGGGCCTGGGCCATGCAAGCTGAACCCAACTATGACGGTCACAAAGCAAATTCTAGGAACTTCAACTAGACCTTTCAGTTTCGCCTAAATCAGAGCGTCGGGGCGAGTACAAAACGGGGACGCCGCGAGCCTGTGCAGAAATCCCTGCACCGATGGGGGGGAAAAGAAGGAAAGATCCTCTGTCGGGATCAGACCTCCTGCCGACGCGATCGTACACGGGGCTAATCTGGGATGGATGTATTACGTCCCATCCCGGATTAGCCCGCGAACAGTGCTCGTTCTCCACTCCCACGGGACCGGCGGGCGCAAGGCGGCTGATCTCCACCCAAAGCACTGACTCATAGGAATGGATGGAAAAATATCCGAGAAGGGAAATCGAAACAGAGGGTGGACAGCAGCTCCCGCCGAGCTGTGTGTGAAAGGAGGAAGGGACACTGGACCCGCCAAGACGCCCGTTTAAGAAAAGGCGGGAGGAGGGCAGAGACGACGAGCAGACGACGGGGCTCGAAGGGAGGAGGCGCCCGACCTTTACACTAATCCACTCACTTGCGTTCCCACCAGCGGCGGCTGCAACCCGATCGCCCAGGAGCGGCACTGAAACTGCGGAGGGCTCTCCTCCCAAGACCAGCCCCTCCCTGCGGGCTTTCCTGGCTCCGAGCACAGGACAGACAGAGAGAGCCAATGATCGCCGCGGAAACCCATGGAAGAGGCCGGGCCGGGGCAAGCACGTTACTTTGAGCTACGGGACGAGGATTAAGGCCGGGGGAGGGGCTGCTGCCTGGAAGGGTGGAGTGGAGAACGGCGGAAATCGGATTAGGACGGGCGGGAGTGGAGAACGGCGGGGCCGCAACCAGCCTGCACCGCTTGTTGCTTTTATCCGGAGGGAGGGAGGGAGGCGGTGTCGGCAGCTTTTACGCCCCTCCACCCTCCCTGCCTTCCTGAAGCCAGTCGCGGAGGGCACCGGCAAAGCCTCGGCTTTTCTTTCGCTGCAACCCCTCCGAAACGATCCTCCCCCTGCAAGCGAAAGCAAGATCTACCGTGTCGGTGGCCAGGATCCAGCCTGGCGGAGACTTGATTATCAGTAGCTGGTTCATTCTCGGGAAAGGATCTTCTGAGGATGTGCAGAGTGCTTCCTTCTAGTAGTAACCCTTACTGCTGGAAGTATCTAAGTCTAAGACAAGAGCGACTAGATCAGTTTCGGAAAAGCTCTAAAGATCGTGCCAGATACAAAACGCCCCCCCCCCCCCAAAATGTCCTCGGGCAGGTTGGGTGATTCTGACAAGCAACTACTCGCTTCCTCCTTTTTTTGTAAGACGAAGCGGGAGCATCTGAAACGCTGGGAATCTGTGGAATCAGGAACCGCACAGAAATCATAAGATCATCTAAGAAGTTTAGCCTGGAGTAATTTAAGTATCTTTGAGGATATAGTGGAATAGAACAGCGGCCACCAACCGGTGGTCCATGGATTACTGGTGGTCCGCGAAAAATTTTGGTGGTCTGCAGAAAAATTATTTGCATTTTTATATTGCACTAAATACTATTTATCATTTTAAAAAAACTCATAGTAATCCATGGGATTTAAAATTATGAATTTATTGGTCCCTGAGGTGTGAAAGGTTGGCGACCCCTGGAGATGATGCTCCTTTCAGATAGGGATTTTGGTCGCAGTTCGTGTTTGTGAAATAGTTGTAATATTTGTTTTCCCCATATATCACTTCAATATTGTTCATCCCTGCTGTTTTGTTCAATATGAAATTCAGGAAATAATTAGGTTATGAAGATATGTTCAGCCGGATTAAATGTTTTACAGAAAAAAGTAGGCTAAAATCCCCTAAGCACTTTCTGAACAGCATGTTCTGAACCCAGTGGGACTTCTAATAAACAAATATAAGATTGTGTTGTTAATGTTACAGTACTTGAAAAGGTATGGGGTGTTCCATGCTTTGCATTCTGTTTGATATCTTTAATATTTAATCTGAGCAAAATGGTTCATTTTGTCCTAATTTATAACCTAATATGACTAAGTGTGCTGTCATTGTATTGAACCTTGTGATTATGGTATTTTTAATTTAAGCAATTGCAAATATAAAGATGTATTTGTCTTGATTATAACAAAAATAGATGTTTGAAATGAAATACTTTGAGATTTATTTCTTCAGGCAAATTAAAAATTATTTATTTATTTATCTGATTGCTGCAGTTCAAACATATTTTGGGGGGCTGCTCATGGAAAACATGCCTGTTGGTTTATCTAGTTGTGTAAGGCATGATTTTAAAAACCAGCATTAGTGCCCTTGCTGTGGATATTATTAACTTGAAAGCTGGACAGGAGTGTAGAAGGAAGGAGCCAAAACAACTGAGAAAATCCCGATGTGCTTCAGATTATACTGGTTAGGGTGGTCCCAAATTCTCCCCTCCCCCAGACCATCATCATTGGTATATTAATTTCTTGCTTTGTCAGGTGGCAGATTTGCCAGTTGAGAGGAATGCATACAAGAATTGTGATCCCAGCAGTAGGACAATAATAGATAAGTGTCTAATGAAAGGGGATTGAGACGGGTGCTGTAAAGCTGTATCTACATCTGTTTATACAAATGCATGCAAGGATTCCAAAATAATTATGGTTATTCTTGGGATCACTAGTTTTATTTTCAGGAGTTGCAAAACGGGGTTTCAGTACAACTATACAGTTACCAGTGTTAATTTGCAGATGTTTAGTTCCTACATATAAACTACACACACACACACACAAACATACATATTTGGATAAATTTGGATAAATATGAATAGACGTAAATGAAAGATGGAATACAAGAGACCTGTGTAGAGTAAATCGTACAGGCAGATGATTGTGTTTTGGAAGACTTCATCTTATACAGCTGGTTGGAAAATACTAAAATGAAGATTGTGGAGAATAACAGAATATCAGAGTTTAAAGGGACCTTGGATGTCTTCTAGTACAACCCCATTTACTCAGGCAGGAAACCCTATACCATTTCAGACAAATGGTTGTCCAATCTTTTCTTAAAAACTTCCAATGTTGCAGCATCCACAACTTCTGAAGGCAAGTCATTCCTCTGATTAATTGTAACTGTCAGGAAAATTCTCCTTAGTTCTAGGTTGCTTCTCTCAATTAGTTTCTATCTGTTGCTTCTTGTCCTGCCTTCAGGTGCTTTGGAGAATAGCTTGACTCCCTCTTCTCTGTGGCAGCTCCTGAGATATTGGAACACTGCTATCATGTCGCACCTAGTCCATCTTTCCATTAAACTAGACATGCCCAATTCAAGCAACAGTTCTTATATGTTTTAGCCTCCAGTCCCCTAATCACTTTTGTTGCTCTTCTCTGTATTCTTTCTAGAGTCTCAAAATCTTTTTCACAAGATTCAACAAGAGAAGGTAGGCATGTTAACTGGATGAGGGGAGGATACTCAAGTGACAAAATAGCAAAAGAGTTTCAAGCTGGGATTGGCTTTATTAAAAATTATAAAAGTGGCTGAGAACTGGTGTGGTTTGGAGCCATTACGTAAAAGATGGTAACATGCATGGCAGTTTCCCACCTCAGCTTTTCTGAAATTCAGACCTAACCTGGCCTGCAAAACAACTTTCAGTGTGATTGTGTGTGTGAACATCTAGCTCCCAACTTAAACAATAATAATCTGTTTTTGTTTCTACATATTTTGAGTCTCTGGAGAAATAACCATTAATTCTGAGATAATAAGAGCCTATTTCCAACCTTTCTAAGAAATCAAGGTGATTTAAGATTATTGGTGGTTTTAATTATTTTCAAGAGCTTTTTTTCTCATGTAGTCCTATTCCCTCTATATATTAGTCCCTATAGCACTCCTATTCAGCTGTACACAGTCCTTGTGCACCATACTTTTCATTTTTTGTCCAAAGTGAACTTTCTATGGAGTTTACTTCCCTGTATGTAAGTTGTAGATGAGAAAAATGCATATAACAAAAGAGTATGAATGGGAATGGAATCAGATTAGAACTGACTGTGATGTATGAGAAAGGCAATGAATGTAGGTGGAGACAATCCATAGGAGAAGGTGCCATTTTCACTGCTAAAATAAAATGCCTTCCAACTGTTTGTGTTCCTTCAACTCTAATTCTTTTCATGAAGAACACAAGTCTAATTTTATAGCATTTGAAAGGAATACATATACATACATATACAAGCATGCTGAGACACACACATAACACACTCCTAATTGCTGGGATCAGATCAGGAATAAGTGAAATAAAACACCATTTTCACAACCACACTAATTGAAGTTAAGCTTAGAATGGGGTTTGATGGCAGAAGCAACTGCAGTTTAAGTCACATACCCAGAGCTTGTAATGATACATTGTAGAATGAAGCCCTAGTCAAGAGAACTTGCTGCTTAGTATTCTTTGCTGATGAAGAAATATATTTTCTTTGGAAATGTGTAGGAAGTAACATGAGGGACAAATTTCTTTCTATCCTTAAATACAGCACCATGAGAGAATTTAAGTTGCACAGCAGGAGGAACGGGCAAATGGAAAGTGCCTGCTGACTCTGGAGGCAAACAAGTTCACAACATAAACCAGACAGTTGTTTTATTAGTATGAAGGAAGTAAAAAAATGAGTATAATAAAAGACATTGTTTATGTTATAGGGCGCTGGCATCAGTAGAAAGGGTGGGCTTGATGTCTCTTTAGAAGAGCAGTGTGTAGAGGCCCCTGGTCAGCACATAGTAAGCATCCTGTGTTGATATCAGATTCCTGCTGTGAAGGTCATGTTATAATTTATACTGCTTTTGTAATTCTTATGTATTGTTCCAGAGTGTATATAACCTTTAGGGCTTGTCTGTGTTCCCGGTGATTGATGTAGTTGTATGTGGCAATAAAAGAGACTTTGTGCATCTGTCTCTAACACTTCCTCATCCTTACAGTTGTATATAAAACAAACTTGGACTAAGTAGAGATTGAAGGATATATTTGCATGTCATATCATGGGATTGTTTCAGTTAAATAGCTGGGATGGGGAGGGGAGGCCTGTAATGGTTTAGCCTTTTTCCTCTTCCTGTTTCAGTGAAGTTTGTTTTGGAATGGAAGCTGTAATTGTAGAAGAAGCTGATTAAATCTGATTAAATATATTCAAACAGTTCAAACATTTTATTTAGACATTAATTTTATTAACATTCTATAAACATTGCAAAATACTAGAACCCAGTAGATTATACTTAGGCCTCATTGTTTTAATTTAATGAAGAAATAAGAAAATAATTTAAAACTGTTCATATACTCATTTGGGCTGCTCAAAGGTGCTTCAGAGACAGTTGTTAGGGATACTGCATGTAGATTTTGACCATTGGCTTGTTTTTGTAATTCATTGGTATTACACTCCTGCTAGTTTCCCCATACCATAACTATCCATCTGCAACAAATACAGAAATGGCAGCACCTCAAAAATCTGCCATTTATGCTTGGAAGTTTATAGATGGGCACTGAGTCAACACAATCAAATATTTATTGAACGACCACCTGTCAAAAAAATCAGATTTCATACTGTATATTTTATATGTACATTAAACTATATATGCATAAGGTAAGGACTCCTTAAAGTCAGACTTCATGCTTGGTGAATACAAAGGCATATTTCATGTTGTTTTCTTGATGACCATTCAGAAAACATTTGCAATGGTCTTCTAGTTGTAATTTTATTCTTTCCCAGTCTATCCTTAAACCTCTGGATTTCCTGATGGTCTCTCATCCAAATAGTAATCCCCCAAGATTTTATTTAGTTTTTTTTTAGATCAGCCAACCCATTGTTTGTGTTGGGCCAGATTTGCGGAAAACAAGAAGTAAATGCCAGGTTTTGGCAAAACTCTCATAAAAAGTAGTCACATAACTATAGGATGATGTAAATGGCTGTAAAGATCAGCGTGTTGAGCAGCACCTGAATTGTCATGTGACCACAGAATTTGGAACTTTGAGTCATAAATATCCCCAGGCAGGTCCACTAGAACTTCAAATGGTTGCTAAGTAACCAGTCGTAAGTTGAGGATTATGGTACTTGTATGGTTATACTAGCTCTTCTGATTTGTTTGTCACCGCAGTCTTACTTTTGGAAACTGAACTCTGCATTTCCACCTTGCAACCATCCACCAAAGAAGCCCTGTTTAGACATGGCATCCACAGCAACATTCAGTTCTCTGCTGTCCCTGCTCTATCTGGCGTTGCTAACATTTGTGGGCAGTGCTGTGCTCCTTGCTGAGATGCATCACCAGAGCTTTCCAAGCCTCACTGTACATGCTTTTCTGGCATTGCTCATGAATTCTTCCTGTCTCTGGATGCTCTGGTTTGGCTGGCACTCCATTAACAACAAGAAGCTGAAAATGCACCAGGATCCCCAAGCAGGAGTAACCTGGCTCAAAGGTAGAGAAATGCTACAAAAAGTATTTGCAAACAAATAATACCTAGTTCTCCCTAATTTCAAAGACTAGCCCTGAATTCTCTTGTCCTTCCAACTTCAGTCATTTTGGTTAAAGGAAAATTAAAGAAATAAATTATTTCCAGTTGACATTGAGTTTTCTGTATGGCTCTGAGCCAGTAATTTCCAATCAGACTAACCCACTTCATGGGGTTATTACTACGGGGATAAAACTGTAAGCTGCTTTCTGCCCTTGCAATGAATGAAATAAAAAACCACCACGTAAAACTGCAAAAATGATATTGGGCTCTCCATGTCTTTCAGAGATAACCCCATTTTTTTCTGAATTATAAGGTATAAGCTTTCTATCTCTCTCTCCCTCTCCCTCTCCCCATCATCTATCTATCAATCACCTATTATCACTTAAAAACTGTGGCAAGAAAGGTCATAAAATGGGGCAGAATTAATTTAAATGTTTAAGTTAGCAATAGAAATGTTGGACTCAATTACGGTGGTAAGTCTGAGGACTAATTGCAGACGTTGGGAGGAAAGTTATGTGTGATTTCAGGTATTTTTCTTCTTAACTCCAATCACCCTCCCTAAGCTCAGCCTGTATATGTGTCAAATACAGTAAGTTGGTGACTTTAAAAAACAACCCACTAATTCTTTCATCAGCAAGTTAGTAGGAATGTCTATTGTGCTAAAAGGCAGCTCTTGGATTGGATCAGTAGAGCCCTCCAGCCCAACTCTTTTCATTTCAATATGAAAGGCTTGCTGTGGGGTATCAGATCCATGCAATTCTTGGCCTGGCTGTGCTTTCTTTCAATTTCAGGTAGTCTGTCCCTCTTTGCTTTAGCCACATTGGTTTTGGATTGCCTCTTCATGGGCTATTATCATGAACTGCAGCACTGTATTCCTGTGCTAATCACTGTTTTCCTGGTTATGCAAGCTGTATTTTCCATCACACAGGTGAGTGAGCTTTGATCCAGGTATTGGGTGAGTAAATACAGAAAGCCTAATTGAAAATATTCTTCATTCTCTGTTATATTTTGCAATGTCTCTTTTGTTCTGCATTTCCCTAATCCCCTCCTTTTTTGCATCACTCTGAAAGCCCCACTAGATTCTTCTTCATTGTGATTTTGTTAGGGTAAAAGGGCTTTTGCCATTACATATGAGATAGAGCTTCAGTGACATTGGGAAGTTTTTAAAATAAGAATTTGGGAAGGGGCAGCAATTTTCAGGGTGTCACCACTAAGGAGGAATGACTAACTTACACCCAACACAACTTTGCTTGTACTTTATGTAAAGATTTATTTATTTATTTATTTACTAAATTTTGTATGCCGCCCACTCTCAAAAGAGACTCAGGGCGGCTTACAATAAAAGGGAGGGGGGATAGATAAAAAAAAAATAAGTTTAAAATTACACAACAGTCACAAACCTGAAGTGGGGCTGGACAACTCAACAGCCCCAGGCCTGCCGGAACAGCCAGGTCTTAGTCGCTTTGCGGAAGGCCGGAAGGGTAGTGAGGGTCCGGATCTCAACGGGGAGTCGTTCCAGAGGGCTGGAGCTGCAACAGAGAAGGACCTCCCCCGGGGTGTCGCCAGCCGACATTGGCTGGCAGATGGAATCCGGAGAAGGCCTAATCTGTGCGATCTAATCAGTCTTTGGGAGGTAATTGGCAGGAGGCGGTCTCTCAGGTAACCAGGTCCGATGCCATGTAGGGCTTTAAAAGTAGCAACTAGCACTTTGAAGCGTGTTCGGAGCCCAATGGGAAGCCAGTGCAGCTCGCGGAGGATAGGTGTAACATGGGTATACCTAGGTGCACCCACAATCGCTCGCGCGGCTGCATTCTGGACTAACTGAAGTCTTCGAACACTCTTCAAGGGCAGCCCCATGTAGAGCAAGATGCACATTTTGTAGCCTAGGAATTGCATGCAGTTCCCAGCTGCTGCTGCTGCTGCTGCCACCACCACCTCACAGTTATGGTCCTCAAAGTTGTTTAAATTGGACACAACCAAATAATCAATATTTTTGTTTTGAGGAGGCTTGGGAATGAGATTAATGGACAAAATGGGCAAATGAAGCTTTGTGGTGTACATAACATTTCTCAAGCCCCGCAATAGCACTTAGACTTCTATACCACTTCACAGTGCTTTCCAGCCTTCTCTAAGCAGTTTACAGAGTCAGCATATTGCCCCCAACAATCTGGGTCCTCATTTTACCAACCTTGGAAGGCTGAATCAACCTTGAACCTGGTGAGATTCGATCTGCCAAATTGCTGGCAGCCAGTGATCAACAGAAGTAGCCTGCAGTACTGCACTCTAACCACTACGGCTCAGTAACAAATTAAGACAGATTTTTCTTTTTGGTGGCTAAGGGACAAAATTAGTAAGTTAAACTTAAAAAGCCAATTCGGTATAGCAGTTAAGGCACCATTTTACAAAGCAGGAGACCTTGAGTTCTAGGCTGTTAAGCATAAAGCCAGCTGAGTGGTTTTAAGCCAGTCACTGTCTCTCAGCCTAGGAAAACAACAAACCATTTCTGAAAATATTGACATAAAAACTACATGGTGTTGAAGACACAAAAGGAGAACAACTATTTGCTCCAAACAAGGCAAAGGCAATTTCAAGCCTCAATAAATAGGGGGTGAAATCTAGGAAGACAAATCAGCTATCCTATCCCCATGTGCTGTAATATTCATTTAAAATCCAATCTTCTTCATGGCATTTAAGGTTGAAAAAAAGCTTGTCCATAGATCAAGTTAAAGGCAAATGGTAATCTGTCTTTAATTCTCTGTTGCTTTCTTACAGGTGTCTTTGCTATTATTTAATGCTAAAATTTGTATCCAGGCTCACCAACCTTTGAACAGATGAAATGTTTCTTCTAAGTAATACAAATGAAGGTGATCTGGAGAATGCACACAAGCACAATATTAATTCTTCAAAATGGAGTACAGTGTGATAATTTAAGTAAATGGGGCTTCGGAGATCTTGGTCTTGTTGTAAGCCAGAATTATGTTGACGTATTGAACTGCAATGATTTGGTATTCATTCATTCCATTTCTTCCCCCACCCCCATCCTATTTCTTTCTGTGGCCTCTAGGTTTGGATTGATGCACACACTGGCCACCAATGTGCTCCTATGGATGAGTGCGGTGCTGGATGAATCCATGAAACAGCTTGAGGAATTTTATGATGCTCACAAGGGAACAAGTGCCCAGGCTGCCCATGGTACAAAACCGACCTCTTGATTAGGGACGACATCCTGAAAGATTACCAATCAGTGAGCAGCTTAAATAGAATTGAGACATGATGGAATCCTGGAAAAGGAGAGGTGGGGGAAAGTTTACAGCAGTTGTTTGCACTTGCCACCCTATTATGTTTCTCACACCATAAAAAAGGAGCCATTGTGAGACTGGTCCAAAATTTCCTCCTGGTTCAGAATAGACAGAAAGAGATTCAGATTATATAGCATGGGGTGACATCACTTAATTTTAATTATCATATGCTGTTCTCCCATTCCAGCTGCTCACTGTGTTTTGTGTTCCCATGTTTTTGTGGTCATTCCTAAACACCCTATTTCACCTGGTTTCTGTTTATTATCCTTTACACACATGTACATATAATGTCATCATGCTTTCAGTTGTTGTACTGAATGAATGAAGTCCATGACTTTCAAAACAGAACATAGTTGACTCAATTCCAGTTTTGAAGCTGCAGTTGAATTACAGATCTTGAACCCAAAGCATTTATTCTGAATAGGGTAAAGTTGTCACAATGAAGTTTGATTAGATAAAGAAAGCAAGAAAGTGGGATGAAGAAATAGTTTCTTCTGGTTGGCATAGATAGGCACACGTTTCCTTTTTGTTCTATTACAATTAAACACTCCAGTGAGCATGTTTTTCAAGGTGTCTCTGTAGGTGGTTCCTACACCAACAGCTGCAGCTGTACAACTAGTCTTTGCCACAACTTCTCAGAAGGTGCTGCCTATCTACATCCCTTCAATATTGAGTTCAGTCTCCTCTCTTCTGCAATGCTGTACATCATTTGGAAGAACACTGGGCGGGAGGTCTTTCCCCAGAAATCCCATGTCACTCATAAGGTACATTTTGACCTGAGTGGGACATTCACTGGACTAGTATTAGGGGCCTTAACCATTTCAGCAACCATTGGGGTGATGATCTCATTTGGAGTACTTGCCAAGTCTCCTGAAATGATTTCCAGAGCTCTGTATACATACTACATTTTCAACTCTGTGTTGTTATTTGCCATGTTTTTGGCAACTTTGATGGGCATTGTTACCTATTGGATGAAGAAAAAAATCTGCTACTGAATATTCTAAGAGTGCGGTAAGAAGCTTAGATGTAACCTTGCTTTTGGGAAGCTCTTGTGGACCTCTTATGATATCAATCTTCTTTTGATTGCCATATTTTTCCTTCATGCCAATGGCTGTCTCCATCTTCTGGATTTCTGCTTCTCCTTCTGCAAGACTATCCAGATCTTAGGTCAGAATCTGTTTATTACTGAAGCCTTGTACTCTAGTCTGTCTCATGAACCAAATGCACAAGATAACACTGGCTGTATTAGTAATAGCTGGGTCTTTTCCATTTCTGGAGATCCCCAACAGGACATTAATGAACCTTTCTCGAAAGTCCTCTTCCTAACTAACTTCATGTCCAGTTTGGAGAATCAGTCATCGAGAAACCTACCAGATTATGGCAGTGATCAGTCTCTCTTCCAGAGTTCACACATCAAAGGAGAACAGAGGGGAACAAGTACCAGGAGGAAGAGTCTACAAAATATTTCAATTCTCCTTCTCTTCTCCTTCTCTTTTATAACATATCGGTGAGCTTGGTTTTGATTATAACATATCTAGCAAGGTTCCTAGATCAAATGGAAACTGGAATTCTAGACTGAGGTAGCCAGTCCAAGAATCTATAGAACACTAGAATAGTGTCTTCTTGGTGTCATTTTGAGAATATAATTGATCCGTTTCACAGTGGCAGGTCTTAGCTCAGGCCCAGTGAAGCCATGTGCTCTGTGGAGATAAGAATAGCTTCAATTAATTGGGCCAGGCATTGTACACCAGCATGGAGAGATGCCATTTTTGAATGGTTAATTTATGAACAGTTATTAAATTACAACTATCAGCACATCCACTATTGAAATAAATTAGAAGCATTTCATAAATAAGATTAACTATTAAAAGAGAAAAGGAAAGACACAGAGAATATATTAAATGCCAGATCATGCTTAATGCTTACAAATATGGGATAGAATTAGAAACATATCAAAACCTTCAATAAATTCTTCTGAACAAAGAATTATTTGTTATTTGGCATCTAAATGTTCTATGTTCTTGTTTTCCATCAAATTAATTCTCCTTAATTCTCTATGATCTGAATAAGTGAAAACTATTGCCAAATCCCACAACTTGGCATCAGGTTTTCATATTCTAGGCTAAGCTTGTGGTGATTATGTAATAGCTTTATGATGGATTTCCAAGGCTGGAAGTGACTCATCAGTGGTGCTGTCTTACCACCAAAGAAGGGAAAATGATGGCAGTAGTGGAGGGGGGGAGGCAGCCAGTGGGTATTTAAAATGTGTTACTTTTATGGAGATAATTAGACATTTTCAATTAAATATCATCTGCAGGAGATCATTTTAGTTAAGCTTGTCAAATCTGAAGAGGACAAGACAGTTGGAATTTTGCTTTCTTTATAGCTTTTTCCCTACTTATGAATTTTTACAAGTAATTCTTGGTGATTCTGTTCATAAAAAGCTAATTTGATATCTCAGTTAAGGTGCTGCCTAAAAACCAAGAGGCTGTGTGTTCTACTCCCCACTGTAGACATGAAAACTGAGTGGGTGGCTTTCGGCCAGTTGCTTTCTCTCAGTCCAGCTTACCTCACAGTAATTATTGTTGTGGGGAAAGCAGGATGAGGAACATGGATGTCCACCACCTTGAGTGACTTATAAAGTAATAAAGATGGAATAAAAGTCAAATAAATAAATGAACAAAGACAAGACAGACAACACATAAATCAAATAAATGAATTACCAACCCAGTCTGTTGAAGTCCTAACACCATAATTTGTAGCCTGTGGTGCTACACTGATATTGAGCATCTTCTTGTTAAAATGGTGTCTTGGATTCCAAAACAAAGTATTTAATTGCAGTTTCGGAATAATCTTTGCATGTAGTGTTAAGCTTTCAAACAATTTATATAGAAGATTGTTGTGGAAATGTGGCATTTTCAGCAATGAAATTTGGATTAAGAGAAAATAAAAGAACTTGTTCATTAATGAAAAGTACCACAATCTTCCAGAAACGTTATCAATTTAGAACAAAAGACAGATTCCCATCACCCTTTCAGAATGACTTCTAAAAATATTTTCTGATGAAAAATAACTATTCTTTCCATGATCATGAGGTGTACATTATGTAAGTGCATGAATTAATATATAACAGCATTCAAATATACACCTCTATCATTTTTCTTTTTTGAACATATCTATTTTATATAAGTTTACTTAATATATCAGACTGTTGACCCCAATATGATAAACCAGCTAGAATAACAATCTAGCAAGTTTAAAAAGAGGCTTTTTAGAGAAAAAGTTATTTTCTTGGCTCTGGCTTGCTTCGTTGATCATTACCTTGGTAACAGCTCTTCCTCCTGACCTTCAAAGTCATTCCCTAAGCACCCTCCACAAACTCAATCCTGCCACAGTCGAATTATTCTGAGTTGCTTACATACCATAATATAGGTAAGATAACATCCAGAATCACTGAAGACCAATCACACTATAGCATAAACCACATGAAAAAATCAATTCCCCTCCAAAAATAACAAAAATAAATGAGTGAAATTAAAAAGTGATAGGACAAAAATAAGACACAACAAAATGTTACCAAATATAAGAATATATGAAAAAGCCCTCAGAAATGTCCATTTTTAATCATCACAATTACTTAGTTTTGTGAACAACTTGGCCTATCTTAATAATCACTTTGTAGGTCAGAATGTAAGATTTTGCAGAATCATTGTCTTGAAGCAATCTGCTAAGGTGGTAGCAAAGTAGGAGAGACTAATAAAAGTGGGATGGCGGTGTCATGATACAAATGCTGCCTCTTTCTACATATTTTGTGATGTTGCATGGCCATGTAAAAGGCTTTGATGCTGTTAGCTTCAAAGATTTCTACTTGTATCTGAGCTTCACATTTTGCTTTATTAACCTGTCTCCTTTTTTTGGCTAGATGTGGATTCTGTATACCTATGGAACACGTCCATACCTTGTGAGCCAGATTGAACAGTCTTCCTATGGCTTTACTCTCTGGGCCATTGTGGTCAATATTTCCCTTCCATTGGGCATATTTTATCGCATGCATTCAGTGGCCAGTCTTTTTGAAGTCTACTGCAAGACCTGCTGAGAGAGAGAGCATACCAGTTTTGAGGATAATAAATGCCTAATTGCCTCATGAGGATGATACTAAAAGTGGATATGTGAAGGAAAATAGCTATTATTTTCAAAAGAGTTGCTATGTTAACTGATCACGCCTTGTAAATCAGACACATCATAGTTCCTCTCACCTATATATATATAATACTATCATCAACACTATCAGCATATAATTTATGGAGATAAATTATCAGGTATATTTTTTGGAGAAACCAAGTCTGAAAATTGGGATAACAGAAGAAAGCGGAACTTAAAACTATTCAGTTGGCTTCTTAATTGAATGTACTTCTACCATCCGCAGTTAAGTTCCATCTGATAATTCCACCTTTCCCATTTAATTGCAAAACAAATTCCAGGAAAAGCTAATTTATTTCTGCATCCCCTATGTTCCACCTGATAAAACCATCTTTCCCATTTAGCTGCATATGCTTTAAGGACCTTAATATAAAAGGAACAAAAAGGTGTTAATTATTTTAATAAATTTATATGTTTTAATAATTTTGTTACATCAATGTGTCACTAAAACATAATCACATTTTAATATTTTGTAATTAACCCCTTTGTTAGTGAAAGTATAAATATGATACATAAATCATCAAAGTGCTCAAGACCCATGTAGCACTTCCAGTAAGATTTAATAATAATATCTTAAAAAAACAATCTAGCAATTAATAAGCAAAATCTATTTTCTATATTAAAACATATGTATCAGTTCAAAACTTTAAAAACAATATTTTGATGATTGGTTTCAATTCCTACCGATATTCAGGACCTAAAGTGCTCCTATTTTTCTCTGTTAAATTCCCAGTCCCACATTTTACTCCTCCACTGAGTTGCTTTTTGTCTATCAACAACTAATGCAATGAGGAAATACTGCAAATAACTGACAGATAATCTAACCTATGAGAGCCTTTGTTCCTAGTTGGACTAACCAATCCATGTGACATAGTGGGAGGTACCTGTTGCAAACACTAGATGT
Source organism: Thamnophis sirtalis (assembly GCF_051295495.1). Classification (NCBI taxonomy): domain Eukaryota; kingdom Metazoa; phylum Chordata; class Lepidosauria; order Squamata; family Natricidae; genus Thamnophis; species Thamnophis sirtalis. The sequence goes on from NW_028261391.1 coordinate 46,472,297, forward strand.
GCAGTTATCGGTGTGTATTTTTCCCAGGTAAGGAAGTTTGCTGAGCAATGGGGAAACAGGTGAGGCATTTTTAAAAAGTTAGATTAGATATTTTAAAGGTTTATCTCTCCTTTCTGTCCCTTAGTTATTTTCAAATTCTTTTGTGTTAAGTAAGGACGAACTGTAGTTTTAACAAGACAACAAGTCAAAAAAAAGGCTTACCTGAACAAGGTAGACCATAATTTAATCCAAGTGGTTTAGAGATTCTGTCCAAGGTCCTGAAAATTCTTGCTCCTCCCGAGCAAAAGGAGCAGAAGAGAATATTCTTGGGAAAATATCTACTAGAGGCCTTGTATTAGATGTAACATGCTCCGTATTTTGTCTTCTATCATACTTGTCTGTAGGTTCCCCACCCTTGTGCTGTGTCTCTAATGGAAGGATGAAATCACTTATTTATTAGGGTCAGGTCACTGAGCAAGCAGGCTGTTTCCAGATAATGTGCAAGCAAAGAGGCTGTTGTGGAGGAAGGGGAGGGGAATGGGCCTAGTATATCATTCATGCTGAAGAGCCTGGAAAATCCCTTCTCTCTTTCCTATGTGACATTACGTAGCAGAAGGGAGAACTGTCCTGGTTCTTAGACATCACAATGCCGTCAACTGTGCCATCTAAAAGCAATTATATTGTATTATCGAGAGTACAATAGAGCTTGTAATTAATGAAAATAAAATGTTACATATTAAGAGCAAAATATTTTGCTGTGATATGTTTACATTCTGGTTCAAGTTCTAAGCAAGTGTTGCTTAACGAATATGGGATGTTAGATGTTTCAGAGATTGCAACAGAGTCCCCATATTGTCAAACTGAAGTACTGAACGAATTTTAAATTCAAATCCAGCTTGATGTCCAGCTATGAAATAATCTTTCAGTGTAACTTAGAGTGAAATTTTGATGAGGTTCTCATTGTTTACTTTTTAATATCTATTTGTCTCTACCTGAACTTCACACTACCTGCACTTCACATCTTCCTGTTTTAATAACTGGTCTATGCCTGCCAGTAGATGTGTGAAAGTGCCTGTTTTAATTATTCCTACTCATTTAATTTATAATAAGTAGGGAACAAAGTGGCATATGCTTAAGTATAAGAAAGTATAAATGTACAAAGAAAAATGGATTTTTAATTTCTATATTTCATAAAACTTAATAATTATTTGTTTCCACTGCCTTATTTTTATTTTTGTGAGTATTGCAAATTGAAATGCTATGGTACTGAGGTTTAGCTGGATAATAGCAATAGATTCTTATGCAATTCAGTAAAACACTTTGAAATATATTCCTGATTTCTAGTCTTTGATTATTTTCTGAAAAACATCAGAATAAATTTTAAAAGAATTGTTTTTCTTGTCATTTAAATTTGCACTGAACTCAGTCGCTCACTGTAAAATGCCAGAGTGGTCTAATGTAATCATGAACAAATGAAATAATTTCTGTCTAGAATTCTGTTCTGGTCTCAATATGAATATGGAACTATGGCAGCTCATCAGAAAGTAAACAGGTATACTAGACCAGTGTTTCTCAACCTTGGCCACTTGAAGATGTCTGGACTTCAACTCCCAGAAT